>NW_027204659.1:0-23200 GCF_024711535.1 Dipodomys merriami | reverse complement strand
GAAGTCCACCTCCCAGTAAGTTCCTGGTCTATCTCCTCTGATTTGACTGCCTGTTTCTGTTTAGTTCTTCCTTGCATTTGTCAGTTGACATGCCTTACAGTCCCTGACAATCTGTTCTATTTTAGCAGGGTTATTTTTGATCCAAAGTCCAGTATTTCTCACCAGTTCTTGCATCTTCTTTGCACTCATATGGGTGCTTCAATGCAACTTAAGCAGTACTTTACTCCCTAACTGCTCTAGTAAAATAATGTTGCTCCTAAAATCTCTCCACCAACCATTTAGGCATTGTGCCATGGGCAGTTGATCAATCCATTTCAAGTCCTCTGTGGTGTATATTGGAGTATCCTAAAGAGTTCTCGTAATAGGGTCTGGGTTTTAATCATAATTATAGAGTGGCTTTGTAATGCCACCTCCTGGGCTATTCTGTAGGCCAGGGTACTGCCTTTACTCACAGCATCTTTAGGTTTTTGATGTCTAGGGCAATGAACAATGGCTAACTTAGGCAGCCAAAGAACAGTAATTAAAGCCAAGATTCCATCTTTATTTTTGATGGTTTTTCCTTCAGATGTCAGTAATCATCTTTCTTTGTAAATAGCTCTGTGTACATGAGCCGTTGCAAATGCATACGGACTGTCAGTGTACACAGTTAGCATTTTGTCCTTTCCCAGTGTTAGAGCTTGGGTCAGGGCTATTAACTTGGTTCTCTGGGTTGATATGGCTACTGGTAGAGGTTCATCCCAGACCACATCAGTCTCAGTCACTACTGCCACTCCCACATAACTCTCCCTGATGAATAAAGATGCTTTCATCTGTAAACCACACGAGTTCAGCATCCAGCAATGGCTGGACCCTTGAGTCCTCTTGGATGTTATGGACTTGTGCCAGGATTTCTGAGCAGTTATGTAGTGGCATGTTTAGATCCTGATCTGGTAGAAGCATTTCCCGGTGGAGAACCGAGGGAGCCTGGAAATTGATTCTGAGAGGGTTGAGTAGCATTCCTTGGTAATGGGTTAGTTGGGTATTGCTGAGCCACCAATCTGGTGGTTGCTTTAACACACCCTCAATAGTGTGAGGGGGTGGTCACATACAGTTCTTGTCCCATGGTTAGTATATCTGTGTATTTTACCAACAGAACAGTAGCCGCTATCATTCTCAGACATGGTGGTCATCCTACTGTTACTGAGTCTAATTTCTTTAACAAGTAGGCTACTGGTTTTCTCCACGGGCCCAAATATTGGGTTAGGACTCCTTTTGCTATTCCATTATGTTCATCCACATATAAGTAAAAAGGTTTACTGGCATCAGGGAGTCCCAACACTGGAGCTTATAATAAGGCAGTTTTTATCTGTTCAAAGGCTCATTCAGCTTCCTCTGTCCATTGAAACAGTTGCTTCTCCTCGTAAAGAGGTTTAGCCAGCTCTGCAAACCCTTGGATCCACAGATGGCAAAAGGTGGCAGAACCCAAAAACTCCCTTACTTGGTGCTGTGACCGTCGTGTTGGAATTTTGAAGGACAGTTTCTTTTCTGACTTTGGTGAGACATCGCTGCCCCCATTTCAATAAATAGCCCAGGTAAATTACCTCTGATTTGCAGGTTTATGCTTTCTTGGCCCATGCTCATTAACCAAGGTTTCCCAATATCTGGGATAAA
This sequence comes from Dipodomys merriami, assembly GCF_024711535.1. Taxonomy (NCBI): domain Eukaryota; kingdom Metazoa; phylum Chordata; class Mammalia; order Rodentia; family Heteromyidae; genus Dipodomys; species Dipodomys merriami. The sequence continues at coordinate 21,550 of NW_027204659.1, read as the reverse complement.
TCTTCTGTTCCATGGATGCATTCTCTTTCAGTTTCACCGGCAGTTAATAAGTCACCCACATATTGCAACAAAGTCAGACCAGGGTGGATTCCCCTAAACTCACCCAAGTCCTCATGCAGAGCTTCATCAAAGAGTGTTGGTGAGTTTTTGAATCCTTGAATGAGTCTTGTCCAGATCCATTGACACCTCCTTTGACATCTGTCCACTCAAATGCAAAGGGATCTTGACTTTTGGGCACCAAGGGTAGGCTGAAAAAGGCATCTTTAAATCTAATACAATGTATCACTGCCTATATTGAGGCAGGGTGCTCAGGAGAGTGTAGGTGTTGGGTATGGTAGGGTGATTGTCCATTACCCTTTTATGTACTTACCTGAAGTCCTGTACTGGCTTCTATTCATTTGATTTGGGCTTGCAGACTGGTAGCAGGGGAGTGTTCCACTCTGACTGGCAGGGTCACAATACACCCAGGTCTAGCAGACACCTAATGTGGGGTGTAATTCCCCCTGTGCCTCCATGGACATAGCGTATTGTCAAACTGGGTCCACCCCTGATTTTACTTTGATGAAGATTGCTGGTCTATGTTTCGCTAGTCCCACTCCGCCAGTCTCTGCCCAAGCTTCTGGATACCATTCCAGCCAATAGGTGATTTCTTGGTCAGGAGTCTAGGATGGTTGAAGCAACCAGTCCTCATCTTCCAGGCCCTGAGTCAATACGTGTATTGGTCTTCCTTGAGCATCCTCCACCTGGGGGCCTTCTGGATATAAGTGAATCTGTTCCCTGACCTCGGTTAACAAGTCTCTTCCCAATAAGGGATAAGGGCTTTATGGAATAACAAAGAATGAGTGGGACACTCATCCCATCCCCAGGTCCACTGTTCTTTCGGTGGTCCATGAGTATTGTTTAATTAACATTACTTCTTGCACCCAAGAGGTTTTTGTTGTTGTTTGGAGTTTTTTAACTGTATTTTTTGTCTTTTTTTTTTGGTACTGGGGATCGAACCCAGGATGTTGTACTTGCTAGGCAAGCACTTTGCCACTGAGCTACATACTAGCCCATTACCCAAGAGATTTTATTTGAGGCTTTTCCTTGGGGCTTTATTTAAGCAGAGTATTGGGTCCATTTATCCACTAGAAATTTTACTGGAGTCCCATCCACTCTCAGTGCTACCCTGAGTTCAGGGAGGGGAATTGAACCCTGACATCCCTATTCATTATTAGCAGTACTGTTAGCCATTAGTGTCGAGGTTCTATGGGGCTGCCACTGCTTTGTTCAGTTTCCCTTTCTTAGCACATTCTTTGACCTAATGCAATATTTCTTTGCAGTAAGTCCACTAATGTCTGTGTAGACCTTGACTATTTGGGCATTGTAGGGTTTCCTTCCCTGTAAGGCCATGTAAACTTTAGCTAAATTGGTATGTTTGCAGGCTACTGCCTTGAGATCCGCCATTAGAGTCTGGTGATAGACCCTTATTCTCCCCCTATGTTCTGCCGTGTTGTAGTCCAAACCATCATTTGGAGGCCTGGTTAATGGAAAAGATGCATTGGTGAAATCAGGCTTAGCAGTAGGCTACCCGTCATGCCCCAGAACCAGTTTCCTATCCTCAGTTTGAATCCTTTTTCTTTCTTCTGTGTGGAACAAGACCCGAAGTAACTGCTGGCAATCATCCCTGGTCAGCTGACACATGAACATTACATTATCTAGGAGATAAATCAAATCCTTGGAATTATCTGAAAATTTTGCATTTTGTGTTTTCCAATTATATAAGTCACTCGTGGAAAGGGCTACTGAAGTCGGCGGTCTCTGTTTTTGTCCGGAGGCCCAATTTCTCTGAACAGCAGCATTATGGTGGTAGCAGGGAGTCTCAGGCTGGCAGCTCCCTGAATGCTATCACGAGTTCTTCCTGCTGACCCTTCCAAGTTGCTGCTGGCTCCTTGCTCCTCATCTCTTGCTGCCTCCCCTTCCTCCATGAGGGGTGGAGGAGGCAGCAGTGAAGGGTATGGGAGGAGATCAGAGTCCAATAAGAGAAGATCTTCACTCCCTTCCTGTAAAATGGCATATAAGGAGGCTGAGGGGGTAGTTGACACAACCTTTTCTAATGCTAAAATCTTGTTTTTATCGACAGAAAGGGGTAGAAAGGGCAACAGACACTTTGGAAGTTCCTGCACCAAATTCTGCCAAACTAAAATATAGAGAATCTGATTGGGGTGGCTTGCACTTCCTGGGAGAAAAGCCCTACATTTAACCTCCCAAATGGTGTTTAGATTAAAAGTTCTTTGGGGGCGGGCATCCATCCTCAAAAGTAGGCCACTCTGACTTGCACAAAGTAAGTAATTTTTCTTTTTTAACTTCAACACCTAAATTGTTAGCTCTTTCCTTAACATCTTTAAAAGTATCTGTCAGAAAGGTAAGATGTGTACTTTGGTTATGATTCATTTCAGCGTATATCAATCCACACAAAAGACAAGAAAAAAGGAGGAAGGCAATTACAAATGTCACAAAATTTCGGGGATTTAGGATAAAACCACAACTCAGAGTGTCCCAAGGAGAAAAGTGTGGATTCGCTGGCCTGTTTAGGATCCCAAAGAGGTAGACGGAGACACTTGGTGATGTTTCAGCAGTGTAATTGGGTAAAAGACTACCCGACTCTAGCTTTGCTTCAAGTGGGCCAACTTTCTAAGCCAAATTTCATCCTTCGAGGCAGAAGACTAGAGATTCTGAAAGAGAAAGTAATGATTGTTGGACAAGAAACTGAACAAAGAATAACAATTTTACATGGAGGCAAACAGGGTTTCCAGGCATCTGTGTCAGGATGAATATGAAAGAGGAAATGTTCCACGAAAGCCACAATACAGACAGACACACAGATTTTAAGAGAAGACACATTAACAGCATGCAGGTGATAGACTGGGTGGTAGACTGTCAGACAGAAATTGCCAGACTAAAGACAGGAAACATCACAAATGTCCGCACTAGTGGACAGACTGCCCTGTAAACTACCAAGCAGACAGTTCAGAACTACAGATGGGCCCAAGTGTCCGCACTAGTGAATAGTTTACCTTCCCCGGGCATCTGGGGGACATCTCCCACTGGTCCCGTTGGCTACCTTATAGCACGTCCGCCATGATTTCTTGACAACTCCAAGACCCAACCTGAAAACTACACAAATATCACAGTTACAAAACTTACTGGCTGTTCTTTACTATTCCCTGATCAGTTGTCTGGGTGAGCTTATGAGGGAGATCCCAGATGAGCCCCTATTTGTTTTACCTGGACTCGAGACCCCACAAGACCACCAGAGACCACGACCAATGCAAATAACAAAGGAGTCATTTATTTGCAAGCTCGAGGTTGATCCTCCACCCACTCAGTAACCGGTGATGCTAAGAAGCCCCGAGCATAGAATAAACACAGTTTTTTTTAATATAGTATTCAACAAACAACTTTAAGGAAGTTTTACATGAGAAATTACATGATTGGTTAACATTTTAAGCAAACTACGCTATACATATGTGATTAGTTAATATTATTATGGATGTGTTATTGATGGGAATTGTCTGGCCACTGGGTCACTGTGTCCTGTATGGCCACCCAGTCTTTGGTCAATGCATCTGGAGAAAATTCCTGTGTCTTTCCCAAGGATCATTTATGTCTCAGTTGTCCAGGAATTGTTTTTCTTTTTGTGTCATTTCTTGGTCAAACCCATGGTTATTTTAATAATTCATACCTCACAAGATGGTTGCTAGCCTGTAATGGAGTTACTTAGGCCTTCATTGTACCTCTTTAAGCCTTAGGCTCTTCATATTTCGTATTATTACTGTCTCTTCATACAAGCATGAAATCACTATTTCAAAGTAACACAAATATAAAAACAAAAATAATCTAATACAACCATCACAAATCATAAATTATGTGAAAAAAATCCACAATATAAATAAATAAACCTGAGGAAGAGGAAAAACAATGAAAGAATAACAACAGAAAATTGACCTAGCTCTCTCTAATGAAACAGATATTGAGAGTCCTAGAAGATACTCCAAATCTAGTGGTTCACACCAAGTCAGCTATAATTATATATAGATATAAAATTCAGAAGCAGATTTTATATTGTCTTCACAAGAAAACAGAAATGAGAAGTTACCCAGACAGGCTGTGACTCTGTTGGTCAACATATTCAAAAGCACAACTGCAGTGTGGAAACAAAGGGCCACATGGGAAATAAATCATGAACAGAGACAGTCACATCTAAACACAGACTCAATTCACCTTACCACTGGACAGTCCAAACTGTCATTGTAACCACAAGTATTAACATGACAACATCTCACCACAACTGAACTCTTCTCCTACATTTAATGGTCTAGACAAAAACCTAAATCCAGAAAAAGAAATCACAACAGAAGATCAAATCAACACCTGGCAAAAGACGGATTATTTATAAAAGATATAGAGTCAGAATAAATACAGATTTCTTAGCTGATATGGTAAAAAGGAGAGCCTGGCATGATGTATGACAAACGTTAAAGGCAAACAACTACCAATTGTGAATACGGTACCAAGCCAAACTATCCTTTATATTAATAGTATATATAAAAATATTTAAAGACAAAGAAAACTTGAAAAAATGTATCTCCACCAAATCAGCAGGATAGAAGTTAATCAAATATATCCTACATAGAGAAGATCAAGAAGAACAGGAACTGGTTACATAGAATGCTCCCTACCAGAGAACAAGGTAAACATATTAAGAGTACATGAGGCACAGCTCCTAACAACAGGTGCATAACACAGCAGGATGTATCAAATATTTCAAAGTCTTAACTCTGAGTATCATTGGACTTAAATTTCCAAATAGAAGACATAGATTAGATACTATCTACTACCATCTAGTATCTACAGGAGACATATTTTATTGACAAAAACAAACACATACTCAAACTGAAAGGCTGGAAGGAAAAATTTCAAGCAAATGGACACAATAAACAGGCCACAGTAGAATTACTAACATGAGATAAAATAGAATTCAAATTAAAATTAGGAGGAAGAGACATTATATATTGATAAAAGCAACTCTCCATTAGGAGGATATAAAAAGTCTAAACATCAATTCCCTGAATCCTGGAGCACCCCCAATTCATCAACCAAATACTACTTAACCTAAAAACACATCTCAACACATCATTGTTATCCTTGGATAGGTCACCCAGGAAAAACTCAACCAAGAAACTGCAGGCCTAAATAACTACCTTGACTGCCTAGCCCTAACAGACATCTACAGAATACACATTCAGCATCAATAGAAACATTCTTCTCAGCAGCTCTTGGAAGAGTCTTCAAAATAGAACATATCTTATGTTACATAGAAATTCTATTCAAAATGAAAGAAAAATAAATTGACTTGCCAAATCATGTCAGAGCACAACAGAATAAACTTAGAATTAAACAGCTAAAGCAAAAATAAAATTCTCAAACACATGAAGACTGAACAACACATTACTGAATGACCAGTGGGGCACTGAATACATTATAATGAAAATCTGAAAGTTTCTGAAAATTAACAAATTGAACACACAAAATACCAACTCCTCTGGGACATATTAAATGCAATACATATAGGAAAATGTATACCTCTGAGTGCCTACATCAAGCAATTGGGGAAACCTCAAGTCTGTATTTTAATTATATACCTCAAACTTCTTGAAAACAGGAACAAGTCCAAACCCAAAGCAGTAGACAGAAACAACAAAAAAAAAAGAACTAAATCAGAGACGCACACAGGTTGTGGCTCACGCCTGTAATCCTAGTTACTCAGGAGGCTGAGATCTGAGGATCGAGGGTCAAATCCAGCCCTGGCAGGAAAGTCCTTGAGACTTTCCAATAAACCAATATAAACCTGGAAGTGGCACTGTGGCTCAAACGGTAACACTCTCGCCTTGAGGTGAAGAGCACAGGGACAGTGCCCAAGACCAGTGTTCAAGCCCTACGAACTACCAAAAAAAATTAAATCAGAAATACCTAAATAAAGACAAAATAAAACATAAAAAGATCAACAAAACAGAGTTGGTTCTTTCAATAAATTAACAGAATTGACAGACCCTTACCAAATCCGACTGAGAATTTATATAGATAGAAAGATAAATAAAAAGCCCACAGATTGGGAGAAGATCTTTTCTTGCTCTGGAACAGACAATGGCCTCATATCTCAAATATATTTAGATCCCCAAAAGCTATCTCCCCAAAACAACAAATAATCAAAACCCAACAACCCTATTTATAAGTGGGTTAAGATTTAAAGAGAGACCTCTCTGAAGAAGAAATATGAATTGCCAATAGACACATGAAGAAATATGCAACATTTCTGGCCATAGAAATGCAAATCAAAGCAACACTGAGATTCCACCTCACCCCAGTTAGATGACCATTATGAAGAAAATTAATAATAACAGATGCTGGGCTGGTGGGGATATGGCCAAAAAGGTACATTACTACACAATTGGTGGAAATGTAAGCTTGCTCAAATATTCCATAAAGAAGTGTACATGTTTCTCAGAAGAGCTCCCCTATGACCCAGCAATCCCACTCCTGAGTATTTACCAAATGACCACAAACAAAGCCACACTAACGCTACTATCAAATCTATGTCTAATGTAGCATTATTTACCATAGCTAAGATATGAAACCAAAACAGATGCCCCTCAGTAGATGAATCGGTCAAAAAAATGTCATATACATTCACAAGAAAATTCTATGCTTCCGTTAGAAAGAATGACATTGCCCCATTTCTAAGGAAAAGGAAAGATTTGGAAAACATAATAAGTCAAAAAAGCCAGACCCCAAAAATCATAAGCTACATGTTTTCACCCATTTGGAAAAACTAGAATATATCTAGGATATTCTTAGAAAAGAGCACAATAGCTCAATACTTATATGCATATCACCATAGAAAATGATGCTTATTGAAATGAGCTCCAAGAAATGGATACAAGATAATTGTATGGTGAACTGATTTTAGTTATTTCTATTTACTTTTCCCCCTTGGTTTATTCCCTGTAGTCACTGTTTTTGATTTCCGTACCCTTTGTCTTATACCTAAATTAATTTGATTTGGGGAACGAAGAGAAATCACAGAAATGGTGGGACAAAGATTAACCAAAGCAACAGTGATAAACACTAGACACTATGTTAGAAATGAACTTTATAACTTTGTGGGAATGGGATATCAAGGTTGGAGGTAATGTACTCATTACTTATTTTAATGTAACACACCCCCCCGTCTAACACCTTCATAATAAAAAAACACCCTGAAAATACAATAAGAGAACTCACCCAAATAGAGATATTAGAGAAAAAGTTAGACATCCCAACATAAATAAGCAAAATTGAGAATGCTATAAGAAAGTATTTTGAAAACTGTATGGCAGTCACCTGGAAAATTCTAGAGAAATTTATGCTTTCCTATACTCGAACTGAACCAGGAAGTGATAAGAAGTAATGAAAATGAAATGTCAATAAACAATTTCTCATACCAGAAAAATCTAGGACTCAATGGATTTACCATGAAATTAAGGCTTGAAAAGGTCTTGCAATACACAGATCCAACTCTTCAATGGAATAGAAAGGGAAATGAAATTATCAAACACATTCTATGAAGCTAGAATTAGACTCTTCCCCAAATCAGATAGGGACGTATCAAAGAAAGAGAACTATGAACTGAACTCTTGATATGCATTAATACAGAACTTCGCAATAAAATTCTCACCAACCAATTTCAGCAACTAACAAAAAATTGTACACTATAATCAAACAGTATTCATTCTAGGATCCAATTGGATCCAATATAATTGTCAATAAACATAACATAAACCATCAGCAGAAGCAGGGACAAGAGCCACATTATCATATATACATAGATGTAAAAATAGCTTTTAACAAACTCCAATACCCCTTTATGATTAAAGGTCTGAGAAGCTAGGAATGCATGGAACATTCCTCAAAATAATACAGAGTACGTATATGACAAAGAGATAATAAACATTTACCTAATGGTGGAAGCATGAAGACATTAAAATCAGGAATGATAAAAGGATGTCCCCTCTCTCTACTAATGTTCAATATAGTAGTGGAGTTCCTAGCAAGAGCAATAGACAAGAGAAAACATAATGGGGATCCAAATAGGGAAGACGGAAAAGTATCCCTTTTTACAGATGAAATGATCCTGTATTAAAAGGACCCTAGAACTTCCTCCCTCAAATTAGTAAAGGTGATGCAAACCTTCAGCAACGTAGCAGGGTATAAAACCCACAAGAATCAGTAGTTGTTCTGTGTTACCAATAGTGGGAAGATCGAGGCTGGAATCCAAAAAACAACCTCATCTATATTAGCTCAAAATCAAATCAAAACTAAACAGAACAAAACAACAACGAAACTAGGAATTAATTAATTTAAATAAAAATGTGAAGGACCTCTACTATAAAAACGTTAAAACACTAAAATGGGAAATTGAAGGAGATTCAAGTAAATGGAAAGTCTTTCAATGCTCTTGGTTGGAAGAGTTAACATTGTGAAAACTGCAATATTACCCCCAAACTATTTACAATGCAATACCCAGCAAAATCCCAACAATATTCTTCAAGGCAGTAGGGAAAGCAATCAAAATTTAATATGAAATTACAAAATTACAGATGAAACAGAGGGCTTAGAAATGAACTCATGGGAATATGGTCATTTTACACACACACACACACACACACACACACACACACACACACACACACACACACGCACACACTCACACACACACACAATGGAATTCTATTTACCCATCAGAAGGAATGACTTTTCACTAGTCTTAAGGAAAATGAAAGGCTTAGGGAAATTATATTAAGAGAAAGGAATGCACACTCAGAGCAATATAGGTTTCATGGATTCATTCATTTATGGTAGCTAGAAGGTGCCTAGACATCTACAATAACAAGACAGATTCTACCTCATCCCAGTTAGGAGGACAATTATCAAGAAAATTGACAATAGCAAATGCTGAGGTGGATGTAGCCAAATGGGAACTCTATTACACTGTTGGTAGGAAATTGAACTTGTTCAAACACTCTGGAATGCAGAATGAACTTTCCTCAAAAGACTAAACATAGATCTCCCTATTACCCAGTAATTCCACTCAGGGTCAGTATTCCAAAAAATAACAAAGAAGTTCACATAAAAACTACCAGCATAACCATGTTCAAGGCCCAGGCCCAGAGTTCAAGATTGGAAAAAAGTTACATTGCTGGTATTTGTTTCCCCAAATATGAATCTTTTGACATAAGATTCCAAATCGTTCTACAATAGGACTTAAATGTAGTCGGTGATAAAATGGCTTCTTTATTCAATGTTAGGAAAAGCTGTAAGCAGTCCAAGAAAAGGGAGATTATTTTGTTGTTGTTGTTGGTTGAGGGGCTTGATGTCTCGGCTTGGGCACTGGCCCTGAGCTCTTCAACTCAAGGTAGGAGCTCTAACTCTTGATCCACAGGGCCTGTTCTGGTTTTCTGGTGGTTAATTGGAGATAGGAGGCTCAAGGGCTTTCCTGCCCAGGCTGGCTTTGAACGGCAGTCATCAGATCTCAGCTTCCTGAGTAGCTAGGATTACAACTATGAGCCTCTGGTAGCAGGCTAAAAATGGGGGGTTTTTATAACAGAAAATCCACCTCTTCACCTGTGTCTAAATATCAGATATCACTATTAGAATACAGCACCCTCAACTCATTTCATCACACATTTGTAAATTTTCTCTTTTCCTTCATGTGGGAACACTGCAGTCAATATCAATTCAGCTGTGGGACAGGATCAATTGTATGTTTATTGCTAGAATGTAAATCAAGAACTGTTACATCAAAACAAATAAAACCGTCATTTGGAATAATTGTTTTCTCTTTTTATTACAAATCTGTGTTTGATTACTTCCTAATGTGATATTGGACCTCCTAACAGAGTGATGACATTTTCTTTCTCTTCAGCAATTGGCCTTCTCCCACATGTGGTCAAATATTTAAGAATTCAAAGATTTCCATTGATAATTCATTAAGCTGATCTCTAAAAAATTGTGTATTTCTGGAATTGGTCTTATGTTTTGTTCTTACATGCACAAGTGTTCTATGATTTATTTGTTCTATAAGGAATTCTATTATTCAATCTTTGTGTGATCAATTTTAGTCTCTCTGATCAGTCTTTCTGACCCTTTCTCAGGAACCTCATTTCATTCTGCCTCATAAAAAATATATTAGTGATTAGCTAAATGACTCTCAGCTTCTGTTTTATGCCTGACTTCAAGTAGGATGTGATAGCAGCCCTGGCTGGCTGTACTCACTGGAGTTTACTGTTTGTTTGTGTGTTTTTTAGAGATCTAGGATTACTATTCAAGGTAGTAGATTCTCTGGGCCCCAGTGATCCCCTGGCCTAGAGTCAATGGCTTTTTTCCTAAAGATACAAAAAGAACTGACTAAATTCCTGTTTTAGTTGTCTCAAAATGAGGCAATATGGATCCTTGCAAAGCCATCAATGAGCCTCTGTAACCACTTACAGAAATGGTCTATCAAGATGGCTTTTCAAGTTTGACTGAAAAATGTTCATTTCCAAATGACCACCATAAAACAGATCACATCACTGGGAACAGACTTTTCTATGGAAGGTTGGCCTTCCTTCCTTGTCTTAAGATAGATCAAAACATAATGTTCTGCATTTTGGCCATCCTGGAGCACATTTTCCCAAGAATATTCTGTAGTGTAAAAGAAGAACAATTATCAAAATAAAGGCGAAAATACTTGTCTACTACAGACTGATTTATCAGGCTTTTATCTGTTGTTATTTTCATTACTTCAAACACATGGATAATTTATATTGCAATTAGACAATTGGCAAAGGATTAATGGAATAAACATTTAGTTTACTTTCTTATATCCAATATAATACAATTATCCCCTTATGAAATAATAAATCCAACAGTAGAAACAATGGCAGGAATATAAATTGAACATCAAGATGTGTAATCTGTCACATATACACCATCATCTACTCAGAAATTCAGTCTCTCTATAAATATTTATTTGGTACAAAATATAAAAATTTAATTAATGAATATGACTTTTAAGAATCATCTGAAATGCTACTCGTGTATCTAATTGCATATAACTGTGTCGATGTCACCTAGAAAGGAATTTAACATGCATGAAGAAATCAAATTTCCACAATTTAAACTAGATGAGAGGAGTCATACCCTCATATACTGTGTGGTGTGAATTTTACCACAGTGCTGAACCCTTCCACCTGATACCAAGAGTCATGTGCAATAATTTATTATTTGATGTCAAGCTGAGTGATAAATGTAGAATACACTTTGAATTATTCCATTAATTCACATAAATGAAACAGTAATGATATATATTTTTTAATTCTAATGCTTCTCAATTTTACAATTCATAAAATGTATTATTAAAATTAGTTTCAATTTCGTCTTTTCTAAATTTTAAATTATATATTAAATTTAAATTTAATTTATATATTAAATTTAAATTATATATTAACCATTTAATATTAAGAAATCAGGAATAAGTAACCTGTTATTAAAATGATCTAATATTAAAATGATCTACTATTAAACTGTGATTTGAATTATAGTTCTAACAAATTGTGATGTAAAAAACTTTTTTTTGGGGGGGTCCTGTCGTGGGGCCTGAACTCTGGGAATGGGCTCTGTCCCTCAGCTCTTCAGCTCAAGGCTAGTGCTCTACCACTTGAGCTGCAGCGCCACTTCTGGCTTTTTACTTTTTGCTTATGTGGTGCTGAGGAATCAAACCCAGGGCCTCATTCATGCAAGGCAAGCGCTCTTCACTGAGCCACCTTTCCAGCCCTGATGTAAAAACTTTTAATAGAATTGTGGGTAATAATTTTTAAACTTACCATCTTGTTTTTTTTTTTCTAATTGTGTCATTTCTTATTCTTGGTCCAAGTCATCTCTTCACCTTAGTTGTTTAGTTTTCTATTTTATCTCTATTGGTTTGCTGATTGTGCATTTTGTTTTCCCTTTTTAGTGACTGACATGAGGCTGAAAATCTGTATGCTAGTTTATTACTTCCTATGTTAAAGTCAAACTACTGCTCCCAACAGCTGTTCTACTCTTCTTTGTATACTATTGTATTTCCCCCACTCCCATCTCCTGTATTGCTGCTCTAAAGTATTTTATTTCATTTTGTATTCAAATTTTATTGTCAAGGTAATGTACAGAGGGGTTACAGTTACATTAGTAAGGTAATGAATTCATTTCTTTTATAACTTTTTACCTTTCCCCCATTTTTCTCCCTCGTCTCTCCCAACATCCCCCCCAAGATTATTTCTAACATATTTTCTTGTGATTTTTACTTTTGCATTATTCCCCCTTTGTCCTTTGTCTCACCATTTTGTTTTTTTCTCTTACCCTTCCCTAGTTCCCTAGTTGTGATAACCTGGGTATCAAAATCAAATACAGTGACTACAGGGAATAAACCATATGTGGGGAAAACTCAAAAGGATGAAAAGTACATAGTACATTAAGAACAACAACAACAAAGAACATGTCTTGGAGTTCATTTCACTTGGAATCACCTTTTATGGTCATATGTACATAGCTATTGAGTTATTCTGCTCATCTAATAAGATTATCCTTGATGTGCACAATAATACTCCCCTATTACCAGTAAACCCACTTCTGAGCATTTAACCATGTGACCACAAACAAGGTTACACTGAAGCTACCAGCACAATTATGTTTTTTACAGTATTATTTACCATAGCTAAGGTATGGAATTAAGCCAGATGCCCCTCAGTAGATGAATAGATATAGAAAATGTGCCACACACACACAGACATACACACATACACATACAAGGAATACTATGCTTCCATCAGAAACAATGATACTACCTCATCCATTAGGAAATGAAAGTTCTTGAAAAAACATCATACTAAGTGAAGTAAGCCAGACTTAAAGGAACATAGGTCCACATAGGTTTTCCTTATTTGTAATAATTAGGTTACATCAAGGAAAATCTCATGTATTTTAATTTGAAATTTTGTTCTATGTTGAACATACATTATTACTATATTGTTTGTTATTTTTTCTTTTTCTGAGGAGGGCTAACATTTATTTAACCATTAAAATGGTTTCTAGCCACTGTATAAGGTTTAATATAATGTATCTTCTTAATAAATTTTATTGTGAAAATACCATATTGAGGAGTTACAATTACATGGCAAGGTAATGAGTACATTTCATATCAAACGTTGTTGCCTCCACCTTTGTTTCCCCTAAGCATCAATTCCTATCCCTCCCCCCAACTCTCGTGCAAAAGTTGTAAAGTTCGATTTTGAACATCTCATTGTTGCAATGAGTCCACCTATTTAAACAATTTGTTTTTTTGCTTCACTTCCACAAATTATACCTACATCAAATACAGTGAAAACAGGTGTTATACCGTGGGGGAGGGACACACAAAGCAACAAAAAAATAACTTATAAATATGTTAGAAACGATAGCAAGAAAGAAAAAAAAGAGTCCTTATCTTGAGGTTCATTTCACCTAACATCAACTTATCTGACCGTTATTTCTTGTCTCAGACATATACTAGTTATTGTACATAAGGGAAGCCATGGGACGTATGTTTCTTTGCACCTGGCTTACATCACTTAATATAATTTTTCCAAGTCTTTCCATTTCCGGACACATGGGGCAAAAGGCAGATATACTTAAAGAATTATGTTCAGCTTATTCATTACTGAAGGAAGAACAACTAAAAGAGCAATCCCTATTAGGAAGAAGAACTCCTATTTACTCTTCATTCCTCTGTAAGGCCAGTGTTGCCCCCTGTATCCTCATGTTGTACATTACAACTTTATACTTGATCATCCAGTATATCTACTATCTTCTACATTGTGACCTAAATGCCCCAGGAATTCCACTTCTCTTTACTTTTTAAAAAAATTCTCTCTAGTATAAATGTTCTCCCAATCTGTGGGCTTTCTATTGATCTTGCTAGCTATGTCCTTTGCCATGCAGAAGCTTTACAATTTCATGCAAGCCCATTTGTCCAACCTTTCTTTGATTTGTTGTGTTTCTGGGTCTCTATTAAGAAAATCTGGCCTATTCCAAGGAGACCCAGGGTTTCTCGTATTCCATCTTGTAATATTTTTAGGGTGTCTGCTTTGACTCAGAGGTCTTTGAAGTATTTAGAGTTGATTCTGATATAGAGTGATATCTAAGAATCTAGCTTTAGTTTTCTACAAGTAGTTAACCAATTTTGCCAGCACCATTTTCTGAAGAGGCTGTCTTTCTTCCATTCTATGTTTTTTAGCTCCTTTATTGATGACTAGACATACAACGGAGAAGTGTCTCATATCTAAAATATACCTGGAACTCAAAACATTAAATCCCTCAAAAACAAATCTTCAAAGAAACAACTGCCAAATAAGTAAGTGGGCTAAAGACAAAGAGAAACTTCTCTGAAGAGGAAAGAAGCATGGCCAATAGACACAGCAAGAAATGCTCAACCTCCCTAGCCATAAAAGAAATCCAAATCAAAACAACAATGAGATACCAACTCACCCCACTTAAAATGGCTATAATGAAGAACTTTAATAACAACAGATGCTGGAAGGGATGTGGACAGAAGGGAACCTTACTGCATTGGGAGTGTAAACTTGTTCAACCACTTTGGAAAGCAGTATGGAGGTTCCTCCAAAGACTCAACAAAGAGCTCCCCTTTTTTGGGTATCTAGCCAAATGATCACAAACAAGACCACACTAAAGCTACCAGCACGACTGTGTTTATTGCAACATTATTTACCATAGCTAAGATATGGAACCATCCCAGATGCCCCACAAGTGATGAATGGATCAAGTAAATGTGGTATATATACACAATAGAATTCTATGCCTCCATCAGAAAGAATGACATTGCCCCATTTGTTAGGAAGTGGAAAGACTTGGAAAAAATTATTTTAAGTGAAGTAAACCAGGGCCAAAGAAACATAGGTCCCATGGTTTCCTTTATTTGCAATAACTAGTATATGTCTGAGTCCAGCAGAAAAGGTCAGATAAGTTGATGTTAGGGAAATGAACCCTAAGATGTGTGTTCAAATGTTTTATTTCTTTCATGCAATTGTATCTAAAGTATTTATAAGATTTTTTTGTTACTTTGTATATCTCTTCCCCATGGTATAACCCCTGATTTCATGGTATTTGATGTTGGTATAATTTGTGGAGGGTAAGGAAAAAAAACAAATCGTTTAAATAGGGTTACAGGTGGACCCATTGCAACAATGAGATGTACAAGTCGTTATGTTGACAATGAACTTTACAACTTTGGGGGAGGAGGAGAATTGGATGGGGGGAAGATGGGAAGGAATGGGAATGGGAAACAAAGGTGGAGGCTACAATGCTTGATCAGAAGGAAGGGTTAAAGTAACTCCATTTTTGAGGCAGTGATCATTTGTTCCTTGTATATCTCAGCTAGCAGAGCAACACGTGGTGTTAATCCAAATACCTGGTTGTTTGCCTTTATAAGCCCTGCAAATCAGGGCTCTCCTCCTAGGCTCTACTGTGTGGGAGTGTAGGATGAGGCCTGAGCTGCAGCTCGTCTAAATAAAACCTTGCTTTTGCATTTCGGAACGTCTGACTCTAGTTGGTCTTCTTTGTGGGGGTCCTGCAAAATGGTCACTACATGTTAGTGAGGGCTCGTCCAGGATACCTCAAGAGACCCACGAGACCTCAGACTCCGAAGGTAAACAGTGCTTTCAAATTTGTCTTGTTCTGTCGTTCCTCTCTTTGTTTTACTTTCATTTTGGTTTGTGAGGATGGCCGCTCCAATTCATATTGTGTAAAGGGTTCTCATAACGGATGCGCTTTCATGACAACCCTGGAGGAACTGGGAGACATCCCAGATTCTCTTGTGAGGGGGATGGTCCTTGGAACCCTGCCTTGAGAATTGTGGTGCATGGGTTGGTTTGATGTTGGGCCAGAACTGACCAAGAGGGCCTCCTAACCGAGGCCCAACTCACTCACTGTGGGTCTGCTACTTCTGCTTCCCTATTACAGGGGTCAGCGGACCAATTCAGGAGATGTCCACTTCATAACCTTTTTTTTTTTTTTAACTGTCAGGCCTGTGTGTTTTTTGTTTGTACTGTTTATTGTTTTTGGACTGTATGACTAATGGGACTGGAAATCATGGGCCACACTCCATCTAACCCCCTAGACTTACAAAAAGGAAAAACTAAGGAAGAGGAAAAGATATTGAACCCCCCGGTTTTTCAGGGAGATAACGTGGAAAAAATATTTCCTACCCCATACTCAGCTTCCCAGGTTCCTTTTGCAGAGCCTGAGAATGATCAAGAGGAGGAGGTAGCTATAGAACTAGCAGCTGAACCCTAGGCACCTGCCCTTAAAGTTTCTGAGGGGCCAGTCACTAGAGAAAGCCATGGGATCAGCCCCTCTCTCCCATCTAATGCAGCTGTTTTTCCCTTAAGCACAGTAGGTCCTGTGGATGCGAATGGTCAACAGCAATTCTAATATTGGCCATTTTCTACCAGTGATCTATACAATTGGCATACCCAAAATGCCCTCTTATCTGAGAAAACCCAGGATTTAATTCGTTTGCTTGAAACCATTCTCTTTACTCATCAGCCCACTTGAGATGATTGTAGTCAGCTATTACATGTCCTTTTTACCACCGAAGAGAGAGACCATATCTGAGAGGCGGCCTGGAAACATATCCCTGGCCACACAGGAGCGCCCATGATAGATCCTGCCATGATCGCTGCCTATTTTCCTGAGATCTGACCAATATGGGACTACAATATGGTTGAAGGTAGGGAGCGACTCCTCATCTATCACCAGGCTCTGTTGGTAAGTCTGAAGTTGGCAGCTCACCGACCTACTAATACAGCCAGAGTCTATGATGTTAGATAGGGAGGAAGTGAAAGTCCGGCAGCGTACCTTGAGCAGCTCATGGAAGCTTTTAGTCAATATACCCCGTATGATCTTGAGACTCAGCAGTCAGCTCAGATGATTATGTTTTCCTATATAAATCAATCTGCACCAGACATAAAGCAAAAGTTGCAGGCTCTAGAAAGACTTGGTGAAAAGTCTATTAGGGATCTAATAGCCGTGGTTGAAAAGGTTTACAGTAAGAGAGAGACAGAGGAGCAAAGAAAGAAAAGGAAGGGCAAAGAACGTGAAATTGAGCATGAAAAGAGAGACCAGGCCAAGGAAAAGAAGCCAGACTTGTTGGACTTGTCACTATCACATGCCGTGCATACCTGGTTCACAGATGGCAGCAGTTTCATTCGAGATGGAAAAATGTACGCGGGCGCAGCAGTCACCATGGACACTGAGATAATGTAGGCTGTAGCACTCCCCCAGGGAACATCTGCACAAAGAGCAGAACTAGTGGCACTAACAAAAGCCCTATGGATGGGAAAGAGGAAGGGATTAAACATTTACACTGACAATCTGTACGCTTTTGCTACCATGCATGTCCAGGGAGCCATTTACCAAGAGAGGGGGCTGCTGACAACTGAGGGAAAGGCTACTAAAAACAAACAAGAAATTTTAAGCCTTGTCCAGGCCTTATGGAAACCAGCAAATATTACCATTATGCACTGCCTTGACAATCAAAAGAGAACTGATTCAACAACCAAAGGAAATAATTTGTACGATCAGGCAGCTAAGGAGGTGGCCCTCTATCCCGGAGGGGAAGTACTTACTCTAGTAGATGCAGGGCCTCAAGCTTTGCCTCCTGAGCTTCAGTACTCCCAAGAAGACTTGGAGTGGATAAAGAAAATTCCCATGGCCTATAAGCCCCCAGGCAGAGAAGAAAATAAAGACTGGTGGAAAACTGGTGAGGGGAAACTTACCTTGTCACAAAGATTGGGCAAGGGGATTCTTAAGAGAATCCATCAGGCCTCTCACATGGGAACCCGAAGAATGCAGGACTTGCTCCAACACTCAGAAGTAAAAATTAAGCAAGGAAATCAACTCATTGAGAACACTGTTAAAAATTGTAAAGCCTGTCAGCTCACCAATGACCCTAATCAACCGGTTACAAAAGGAGCTTGCCTCCGTGGAGATAGGCCAGATGTGTATTGGGAATTAGACTTCACAGAAATTTAAAGTGGAAAAGTTGGATATAAATATTTGCTAGTTTTTGTAGACAATTTTCAGGATCTGTTGAAGCCTATCCAACAAAGCATGAGACCGTGAACTTCGTGGCTAAGAATATCCTGGAAGAAATCCTACCCATCTATGGCTTCCCATCCACCATCAGGTCGGAAAATGGACCGGCCTTGGTCTCAAAATTAAGTCAGGGAATAGCTGTAGCACTGGGGATGGATTGGAAATTGCACCGAGCTTATAGACTCCAGAGTTCAGGGCAGGTAGAAATAATGAATCAGACTCTAAAAGAGACCTTAACTAAATTGGCTTTGGAGACTGGCACAGACTGGGTATCACTCCTTCTTTTTGACCTGTTTAGAGTAAGAAATTCACCCTATCACCTTGGCTGTACTCCTTTTGAAATAATGTATGGACATCCTCCACCCATTATCCCTAGCCTTCAGAATGGATTGCTTGCTCATTTGAGTGACACTGAATTTCTATGTAAACTTGACTATCTATAGCTTGTCCACAAAAGTGGGTCGCCCCAGCTTAGAGCCTCCTATGATTCTGCTTCTATTCCTACCCCCAATTTAAACCAGGGGACTGTGTGTTTGTTCAATGGTACAACTTGAGATTTTTGGAACCACGGTAGAAGGGACCTTACATGGTACCTCTGGCTACACCCACTGCCCTTAAGGTGGAGAGCATTCCTGCTTGGATCCACTGCACCCATGAAAGACCAGCTGACCCCATTGCCCTGGATGACCATGGGGAAACATGGGAAGTCTCTAAGCATCCTACCCAACCACTCCATATATAACTCAAGAAAAGAAAAATGGACTGATTTTATTGGTATTGTTTCAATTATCATTTGCATAACTCCTGGGAGGCGCTCAGTACAACAAGGGGAACTTTGTGCTGCCCTAGGGGAAGAGTGTTGTTTTCACGTTGACAATTCAGGAATAGCAAAAGACAACAGGGCCATGGTCATAGAGGGATAGTCAAGATCGAGAGCTGTTGGAGTATAGTTTTTGGCCTGAGCCACAATATTGTGTTTCAGGACCATAAGTCAAGGGTGGAGGAAGGGTTAAAGCAACTCCATTTTTGAGGCAGTGACCATTTGTTGCTTGTTTATCTCAGCTAGCAGAGCAAGACGTGGTGGTAATCCAAACACCTGGTTGTTTGCCTTTATAAGCCCTGCAAATCTTTATTTAGCTCAGGGCTCTCCTCCTAGGCTCCACTGTTTGGGAGTGTAGGACAAGGCCCAAGCTGCAGCCCGTCTAAATAAAAGCTTGCTTTTGCATTTCAGATCGTCTGACTCTTGTTGGTCTTCTTGGTGGGGGTCCAGCAACGTGGGCGCTACAATAAATGTACTTATTATGTTGCCCATGTAATTGTAACCCCTGTGTACAGTATTTTCACAATAAAAAAATAAAATTCTTGGGAACTAAAAAAAATCATTTCTCTCTAAATCTTTGAGGTTGGTGTGTGTGTGTGTGTGTGTGTGTGTGTGTGTGTGTGTGTGTGTGTGTGTGTGTGTGTGTGTGTGTGTGTGTGGTTTTACAAAGATCAGAAGACATTTTTCTTCATTTAGAATACATCTTTCAGGTTATTGTAAATTGTGGCTACTGGGAGAAGACTCTTGCTATATTAAAGATGAAAAAATATATATTGTGCATGCAACACAGTGCTTTCTTAGTCTGTAGTTGAACCCTTAACTTCGATTTATATCTTGGCCATTGTTGTGAATAATGTAAATAGCAATGAAATACAGATACATTTATCAGTTACCCAAAGAGAAATAAAAACATGATCGGTGGGTCAGATGATATTTAGACTTTACATTTCTCTAGAAAACTTCATACTACTTTCTACAACGAGAATATTAACCTGTATTTTGACTGAGTGTAGAAAATTACTTCTTTTTGCTTATGTGGTGCTGAGGAATTAAACCCAGGGCCTCAGGCATACAAGGCAAGCGCTCTACCACTGAGCCACCTTCCCAGCCCCAGAAAATTTCTTTTATCCACATTCTCACCAACATTATTACCTTTGTTTTTTTTTAAGGGCAGGTTTTTACTATGTGCAGTAACCCAGACTGGCCTTAGAATAAAATCCTATTACTCCAACCTGCTAAATGCTTGGAATTACAAGCCTTTACCACCACACCAGGTTCCTTTGATTTTTTGGATAAGTGTTATAATAGTTATGAACTAGTATCATAGTAATTTTGAATTGCATTTCTCTAATGACTTCCGTTCCAAAAGCATTAAGCCAACATAGAAGTTGTATTAAACACGAATTTGAAAACCCACTGGCTACTTTCATGGCTATTTGGAAAACAGGTCTATTCCGAACTTTTGTCCAATTTTAATCATTTCTTTTTTTTAATGTGAAAATATTGTAGAGAGGGATTACAATTACATGTGAAAGATAAGTACATTCCTTTTCAAGCATTGTAGCCTCCTCCTTTGTTTCCCATTTCCATCCCTTTCCATTCTCCCCACGCCCCCTCCCAGCCAATCTTCCTCCCCCTCTTCTCCCATCATAAAAGTTTAAAGTTAGTTTTTCAACATAAGAACTTGTACCTCTCATTGTTTCTATGGGTCCACCTGTATTCCTATTAAAACGATTTGTATCTTCCTTCCCCTCCACAAATCATACCAAAACCAAATACAATGAAAGCAGGGGTTATATCGTGGGGGAGGGACATAGAAAGCAACAAAAAAAATCTTATATATACTTTAGGAACAATTGCATGAAACAAAAAAAAAACATTTGAATACATATCTTAGGGTTCATTTCCTTAACATCAACTTATCTGAACTTTTCTGGTTGACTCAGACATATACTAGTTATTGCAAATAAGGGAAACCATGGGACCTATGTTTCTTTGGCCCTGGCTTACTTCACTTAAAATAATTTTTTCCAAGTCTTTCCACTTCCTAACAAATGGGGCAATGTCATTCTTTCGGGTGGAGGCATAGAATTCCATTGTGTATATTCACCATATTTTCTTGATCCATTCATCACTTGAGGGTCATCTGAGTGGTTTCCATATCTTTGCTAAGGTAAATAATGCTTCAATAAACATAGTCGTGCTGGTAGCCCAAAATGCCCAAAAGTGGGATTACTGGGTCATAGGGGAGCTCTATGTGGAGCCTTTGGACGAATCTCCATATTGTTTTCAGAAGTGGTTGAGCAAATTTACACTCCCACCAACAATGCAGTAAGCTTCCCTTCGTTCCACATCCCCTCCAGCATCTGTTGCTATTAGAGTTCTTGATTATCGCCATTCTAACTGGGGTGAGGTGGTATCTCAATGTTGTTTTGATTTGCATTTCTTTTATGGCTAGGGAGGTTGAGCATTTCTTCATGTGTC
>NW_027204658.1:0-23229 GCF_024711535.1 Dipodomys merriami | reverse complement strand
AGAAGTCACAGTGAAGGATGAACAGTAATGTTTGAATGAACAACTAATGTTTCTTGGATACGGTCATGCCTTATCACTCAGGTTGCAGGGGTCTTCACATGCCCTTCCCAGTGACTTAGCATGACAATTACATCTTAGCTTGTTCCTTGATGTGCTAATGGAGAGGGAAATGTGACAATGTGGAATGTGCCATCTTCCAAAAGAACACAAAAGAACAACCCGAAAGCAAAAACACAGATCCATGTGTTCTGTAGCAGTGTGAAGATCACATTTTACCTTCTCTAGATAAAAATGAGAAGCAGAGGGACAAGGAGCAGTGGTTTATGGAGCAATACCCCATTGCCACCTCTAAATGAACTCCACCTTCTCTTGCCAACCTGAAACAAGCCTGCCAAGCCACCACAAATCCACAGAGTTCTTTTCTTTTCTTTTCTTTTCTTTTTCTTTTTCTTTTTTTGCTAGTACTGCGGTTTGAACTCATGTCCTCATAAATGCTTATCCAGTTTGTTCACTTGACTGGTGCTCTACCAGTTGAGACCTATCCCCTGTTTTGCTTTTTGCTGGTTGCTTTGGAGATTAAGTCTCTCGGACTTATCTTTCCAGGTTGGCTTTGAGCCATTGTTCCTTGTATCTCCGCCTCATGAGTAGCCATGATTCCAAGGTTGAGCTGTCAGCACCTGGATCACAACTAGTTTTACAATGTTCATTAGGAGGAGGACCAAAGACACAGAAAGATTAAATCACTTGTAGAGATCATAGACATAAAGGGTCATCCTGACACAGGAGCCCCCTTCTGTCACCTCTACAAATGGAGGCCTTGATTCCATGGCCTTTGCAACACTTCCAACACAGATAGCATCTTATTTAGAGTGGCGTTACTTTCCACATCTATGGGGATAATTCAGTATGAACCTGGCACTCTTGCTTGCCTCTGGTAAACTGTGGCCCTAATTACTAACATAGATGTTCTCAGTCCTCCCAAAATAAATACCATGAAAGCAAAGATTATGTCTGTCTTTGCTATAGACAATACCCTATGACCAGAAAAAAAATCTGCACACTTAGTAGGCAATTTGAAAATATTTGTCAACTAAATATATGTTTTTAATATAACTAAGTGAATGTTTTAACACAGGAGAGATTGTACATGTCTTAAAGGCAGCATATGTGTTTTGAGACCTACCTCTTTGCCAAATCAACTTAGGACTCAAAGTCCCTGCAATCGCTGGGTGAGCAGGGAGAAAAGAGCTTCATGAAGCAGCACCATAGGTCACACCAAAAGCCCTGTGTCAGGCCCTGTCTCAGGTCCTCCGGGGAGTTTGTTGTTGCCTACATGTGACCACCAGGTGGCAGTGCATGGTCCTTCAAGCCCGGAGCTGATTTTATTCTGTACAATGCATTCTGGCAGCGTTTGCTTGTTCTTCTTCTTCGGAGATGTCTTTATGGTGCTTATGAGTATGGAATGAGATTGCTTTCTAAGTACTGCATAGAACACTAATTGCATTCTTGTTCTTGCTGAATATTTAAACAGTGAGGCTGAGAATTGGGTTCAGTTTAGTAGAGCTGACACTGACATCATGCACCATGGTAGGAAGACCTGTTTTACAGTTTCCTCTTTAAGAGTCCAGTTGGGTAAAACCCATCTATGCATGGAAGGCTCCTGACTGGCCTAGGAACAGCACCAGACTTCATGCATTAGGAATTTCTTCTTTTTCAGGCTTAAGGAATTACTTTTCAAATAGAAAATGGGAGACTAGAGTCTCAGGAGCACAGCTAAACCTTACTTCTGGGTTGAGGCCTCTCTTCCCTCTCTTCCCCAAATAGACTTGTGTGTCTATTTGGCTGTGTTCTTCCTTGCTGTGGCACAACTGATTTCATGACCTTTGGAGTCAGGGTGGGTGAAGATTCTCCCCTTTGGCTCTTCAAATGTTGTTCATTTGCTTTGGAATTATACATAGTCAAATTGAAATTATTTCTCGTATTTCCAAACCAAACAACAGAAGGGATAATTTCACTGTGTGACCAAGGTAGTTGAAGGGTTGAATTTGAGATGGTGCTAAGTATGAACCTTGGGAAGAGATCATGAGATGCAAAGGACCAAGGCCCTACCCAGTATTCCCACTTCCTGCCTTTCCTGCTGTCTGTCTGTAGATGACTTTGTGTGTTTATGAGTTTTTCCCTGACAAATATTTTTGTTTTTGTATCTTAGCCACTCTCTGACCTCTGAATATCCCAGTCATATGAGTGTAGCTCATGGGGGCAGCCATAAGTGTGAATTCAAAGACACTTTTCTTAATTGCTTTTCTTAATTGCTTGCTCTGCAAATGGCATCTTTTGTAGTACAGCTCCAACAAGAAGTAATGGAACTCAGAGGGAGTCTAAGATCCAGATTGTTACTGAGAGGTTATTTCTCTAGATTCAGAAAATGCATCTCTTGTCTGGGACTCAGACAATGTTCATTTTACAAGCTTTTCATATGATTTTGATTTAGGTGACCCATGAGCCACTGTTTTGGCAAACAGTGTCATTCCCCAAAGATTGCATGTAACAAGAGGAAATCAAAGGAATTAGGGGCTCTAGCATTTATTTAGTACCAGTTTTCTGTTTTCTTTTCTTTTCCTTTTTATTTTTGTCAGTAGTGGGCCTTGAAATCTGGGCCTGGGTGCTGTCCCCAAACTCTTCAGCTCAAAGGTAGGGCTCTAACACTTGAACCACAGCGCCACTTCCCATTTTCTGGTGTTTTTGTTGTGTTTTGTTTTTTTTTTTTTTTGAGATAAGAGTCTCATGGACTTTCCTGCCCAGGCTGACTTTGAACAGTTATCTCAGATCTGAGCCTCCTGAGTAGCTAGGATTACAGGGGTGAGCCACTGGCACCCCACTTACTTAGTACCTGTTTTAACTCTGTCACTGAGTTGAGCATGAAATATTCTTGTTACTTTAGCTTGAGCAGATTCCATCCACTGTCCTTTGGCTTAATTTATTTTTTAGGAAAACATTTTTAAATGTTTTATCTTTATTGAAAAGAGATGACTATATAAGTAAGGTAATGGGTACATTTGTTTTTAAACACTGTTACCCCATCCCTATTTTCTCCCTCTTACCCATCCCTACTCCCCTTCCCCACAAGTTGTAAAATTCATTTCTAACTTAGTGTCAAATGAGTATGGATGTTGCATTACTTAATCCTTTGTCCTGCTATTTATATAATTCCTTTTCTTTTCCAAAGACTGAATAACTTATATACATACACAAGGTACAGAAAATTAAAAGAGGAAAAAAAGAATAACTACATACAAGATATAAAAAGAACCTCTTGTTTCTGATTCATGGGGTTCATGTTGTTATGCTTCATTATGTATGGTCCTATGCACTTAGCAGTTTCGGTATCGAGAGATTGTTAAAGAGTATCATAGACATATTGTGGTTCTTAAAATGAGGGAAACCATGGATCATTTTAATATATATTTATTGTAAAGATACATGGGTCAATTTTTAATAGAACCAGATCTCATTGACTATGAAATAATTCTCCTATAACCTATTAGTCTCAAAGGTTAAAACAGCTATAATAACTGCCAGTCAGGTACCCAACTGGAGCTGGTATGTAGAGAATATTATCCATCTCTAGAGAATGTAGACACCTTTCTGGGCCTCAATGCAAGCTCCATTTGTTGCTTGGTTTTCTGGGTTCTTTATTTCAAGTAAAGCTCAACACATTATTTATTTTTAATGTAGATGTGCACTGGTTTCCCTAAAATATTGGTGGCAAGAGTAGACTTAGGTAAATATAGTGTAGCCAGAATCAGGTTATGGTTGATGAATTGATAATCCCAATCTAATCCTTGGTGGGTAGGGTTCGTTTGAGAAGAAAGCGTGACACATATGTAGTCAGGAGAATTTATTTTAGTCTCAGTTCTATATGACACGAGTTCTGAGACCTCACTTCTCTAAGTATCAATACTCTATCTGTGGAGAAAAATGATGCTAATAGTGCTTTTTCACAGGACTGCCTCAAGGCTAAAATGAAATACATGTCAGTATCTCTTTTCTCTCTTTTCATTTCTTTCTTTCTTGACAGATAGTATAGCACCCTGTTGACCTCTGTTGGCCTGAAGCACATGATCCTCCTGTATCATCAGCTTTCCAAGTTCTGGGGTTACAGGCATGTACTAATATGCCTAGTTTACAGATCAGTATTTTCTTTTCTTGAATTCTTCACAAGCAACTCTCATAATGTTTGACATATCCAGGTAACAACTTAAGTAAATATCACCTGTTATTTGCTTGTTTTATTCACTTTTAAAACTATCTGAACAGTCTGAACAATCTACCTTGCTGCTCTCAGTCAAGGAAATACTTGTAGAAATCTAATTTCAAGGTAATAATGCATTTCCTTACTGTGTGATAAATAGAATAATATCTCAGTGTAGTTTGGCTATAGGTTTTTAACCATCCAGTCATAAAATTAATGGACTTGTATAAAGTAATCTAACCTACAGCTTTGAGCTGAAGAGCTGAGGGGCAGCTCTGTCCAGGGCCAGAGTTCAAGCCCCATGACTGACAAAAAGATCAACAACAACAACAACAACAAACAAACAAACAAGCCGGGTGCCGGTGGCTCATGCCTGTAATCCTATCTATTCAGGAGGCTGAGATCTGAGGATCGCGGCTCAAAGCCAGCCCAGGCAGGAAAGTTCATGAGACTCTTATGTCCGATAAACCGCTAGAAAACCGGACGTGCTGCTGTGGCTCAGACGGTAGAGCGCTCGCCTTGAGCTGAAGAGCACAAGGACAGCGCCCAAGCCCAGAGTTTAAGCCCCACGACGAAAAAATAAATCAGCATAGGTCTTATAAAACTCAATACCATAACATGTATTTAATGTCATAGCTTTGATTCACATTGATTTGTACATAAACATTTCAGTTCCTTAGCATGCCATTTTAGTGTTAATTCAATAAACAGCCATATTTTAAAATAGAATTTTGCATTACATGGTTGGTAGGTCTTCAATGTTCTGAGGATGAAGT
The DNA here is from genome assembly GCF_024711535.1 of Dipodomys merriami. Lineage (NCBI taxonomy): Eukaryota > Metazoa > Chordata > Mammalia > Rodentia > Heteromyidae > Dipodomys > Dipodomys merriami. Next base: position 18,201 of record NW_027204658.1, on the reverse strand, counting down.
TGGATGTTTGGAGAAATAAACTACACATTCGATTCATAAAGGTTGTTTGGTGGGTCTTTTTTATTTTATTTTTGTGGGGCTTAAACTGAGAGCCTCACATTCTCATTTGCTTTTTTGGTCAAGACAGCTCTCTTCTATTTGACCATTTTCTAATTTTGTTTTTCTTGTGGGCTACTTGGGGATAAAGAGTCTCATGGATTTGTCTGCCCAGGCTGGTTTCTAAGCATGATCCTCAAAACTCAGCCTTCTGAGCAGCTAGGATTACAAGCATGAACCACCAGTGTTGAACACTCTGTGGGTCTTTATTCAACCATGACACATTGAGTACCAATGTAGAATCACTGTAGAAAACAAATTGAGTCCTTAAGAAGCATCAGTCTGCAGGAGGACAAAGGTCATTGAAAATAATATGTTTACTTCCAGGTGCTGGTGGCCCTTGCCTGGCTGCAGAGGAGGCTGAGATCTGAGGATCCCAGTGTAAAGCCAGCACAGGTGGAAAAATCCTTGAGACTCTCATCTCTAATGAACCATCAAAAAGCCAGAAATGTTGGCGTGTGTGGTTCAAGGCTTAGAGCACTAGTCTTGAGTGAAAATGCTAAAGGACACTCCACCTAGGCCCTGAATTTAAGCCCTAGTATACATACACACACACACACACACACACACACACAGAGTATTATTAGGTCATGAGAAATGTTATTAAAGAAAAACAACAAGGTTTTCATCTGGGAGCAACTCTCTCAACTATGTGGTTGTTTTATTGAAACCAGAGTTTGGAGAAAGAGACATGATTTTATCTAGGAGAAAATTCAGTGCCAGTGTATGCGGCCCTGAGATGGGTGCTGGGGGTGTGGGTGACTCAGTTAAGAAGACAGGAATAGCTAGAAGAGAATAACCAAGAGAACTGGCGGTAAGGAAGGGTATCATAACACAGAGACATTTCATTTTCCTTCTGAAATGAGTAGAAAGCCATTGTGGAGTTCCAGGCAAGAAATACTTCTTAGTGTGATAGTGTTTGAATGAGAGTAGGAATGGGACTATTTAGGGACTGTAGTTTGCAGGTGTGGGAATAAGGATGCACTGCATTCATGTGGATTGCATTAAGGTAGACACAGTGGTATATTCTGCATGCAGTTTAACAGCCTAACAGGTGGTATTTTGTGATGGCGTGGATAAAGCATAAAAGCAAATAAAGAATTCCAAAGTGTGTGAGAATGGAAAGAGTGCTGGGAAGATGACAGTACTGATTGTGAGTTTTATCTTTGCTGGATTCATCAGGCTTTTTCTACCCATATGTTTGCTTCCAGAGCAACCTTCTCCCATAGGTGGCAAAGCTCAATTAGAATTCATGCCTCCAGTGTGGATATAGATGCTGTGGCCAGTGCCCAAGGGGCCATGTTTGTTCTAGTGGCAAAAAGCAGCAATTGAAGAGGTGAAAAGAAATACAGGCTAATGCTTGCTTTTTTTTTTTTTTTTTACATTTCTTGTCTTCCACTTGTTCCTCAGGAATACTGATACACAAGCTGTGCCCTCAGAAAAAACCATTTCCCAAAATGTTCCACCATATGGAGTGAAATTGTTCAACCCCAATTGAGTTATTTGTCTTTTGTCTGCTCCTTTTGTCCCTTATTCCCATAAACCTAATCATTTTTGATTTCCTGGATGCTGGTTGACTCTCCCCTTTCTTTTCTTCTAAACACCGTGCCCTTCATTATAAGAAGTAGGCTCCTGTGTTCCCAGTGCCCCCAAACTCATTGCTTGTCCTCCTTCCACAGCTGAACAATCCCAAGTGTCATTGAGATGAGTTCATGGAGCTTTCTGAAGCTAGGATGCTGAGATTTGGAGCTGGAATGTCACAGAGGTACATGGAACCATTTCTCAATGCTGCACTCTACTGATGCACAGATCTGCTTTTGCAGGTTGCATTAACAAAGATCATTTTGCTACCTTTGCTAAGAATAAGACAAAATGAGCATCATGCAATTGTCTTTTACTCTGGAAATGCAGGAAGAGATTATGGGTTCTTTTTGTTGGTTTGTTTTGTTTTTTGGGTCCGGTCATGGGGCCTGAACTCTGGGCCTGGGCGCTGTCCCACAGCTCTTCAGCTCAAGGCTAGCACTCTACCACTGGAGCATCAGTCCCACTTCTGGCTTTTTCTGCTTATATGGTGCTGAGGAATCGAACCCATGGCCTCATGCATGCAAGGAAAGCACTCTACCACTGAGCCACCTTCTCAGACCTGAAGAAGAGATTCTTACTCTGGTCAATTCCTGTTTCAGTGTGTGTGTAAGGTGGGGAACTCCTTGTGAGCTGCCATCTAATGTCACCAAAATTGAGATTTAAGTTACATTAAAAAAATTAGTAAAGTCAATGCATGTTTCCCCTTCTATTGTGGATGGTAGATTTAGCTTGTAAACTCATCAGTAAATATGGTTGGTGGTATGTATGTATATACAAATGTGTTCACTGAAATATGATGGATTGAAGGGAGAACTCAAATATGTAATTCCTTAGAAAGGCATAGCCAGATTTTAGCAAAATGAAATACTAGGAAGCAGGTACTGGAAAAAATGGGTGGAGTCAAGAGGAAAATTGTGAACAAATAGCAAAATGGGGGGAAATGCAGTCAAGAATCCAATGCATCTGCTGCAAAATTAAGAGTGAGGGAAGGGCTGGGTAGGGAAGGGATGGGTTGAAAGGGGTGACATGGATCAAGATATATTGTATTCACGAACTGCTTTGTTACATGAGAACTCCTTTGTACAACTGAAGAATAATAACATTCAAAATTGTGTTTTCAAGAAGATGCTGATCAAGGGTCTCTAGATGGAATTTTTCCCTGAAAGTTACATTAAGTGCTTCCATCTAAGGAATATAATCTTGAACAATTCTTTATTTTGATCAATTTGAAAGGAATGAGGTCAAGTAATTTCTGCATTACCTTCATTAATCCAGCAACATTTTTGAAGTACTTAACTATGCTTGTAGATTATGCCAATGTCCTAAGAAGGGGGTGTGAATACAAATGTGAACTGTCCACTTCTTTTTCTCCTAAGAGAGAGGGCATGAACATTTCAGCATAGGGCTGGATATTAACTCAGAAGCCTTTGTAACCTATGTGGTTGGTCTCTGTCACATTCCCTCTGGCTTGCTGTCATGATGGAAAAGCTCACAGTAGGTACATTAATGAGCCGACAACCGTCTAGGGAACTTGGTTTACTAAATTAGGTGGAAGGATGCATTTGGTTTACTGGCTACAGTGCACCAGTTGCTTAAAAACTGGATTGGAGTAGAGGAAACAAAATAGAAACCATAATGACATGTCTGAGAACACCAAAGAGCGGCTACTTGGGGATGATTCTTTCACATGATCTGGTAGCAACAGTGCTTGGGAAGTCTTCCTGGAGAAGGTGATATCCTAGAAGATTCTCACAAATAGTGATATTGGGGGAAGAACTGTCAGACAAATGATTGGGGTATGAGTGGTAAGCATTTCAAAATCCCACCAGCAGAGTTGAGAGGTATGGGGAGAGAATTATACACTTTCTTGAATTTCTACAGGTTAAAGTAAATGACAAAGCCAGGAGATGGTGGCTTCCACCTGTAATGCTAGCTACTTAGCCATATTTAATTTAAAAGAAGACAGGCCATATGTTAAGAGAGCAAAATGAGGACTAAATAGTGAGCTTGAATAAAAGGGTAAGAGTTTGCAAATGTACCAGGAAGGATGGGGATGACAAAAATGTATAAAGATCATATTAAGAAATTATGAGCTTCTTGGACTGGGAATGTGGCTTAGTGGTAAAGTGCTTATCAGCATGCATGAAACCCTGGGTTTGATTCCTCAGTACCACATAAATAGCAAAAGTTAGCAGTGGCACTGTGGCTTAAGTGGTCAAGCACTAGCCTTGAGGAGAAAAAAAAGCTCAGGAATCGTGCCCAAACCCTGAGTTCAAGTTTCAGGACTGGCAGGAAAAAAAGAAAACAACAAAAGCAGAGAAATTACCAGCTTCCTCTCCTTGAATTGTAGAGACTCCAGTTTTCACAGTTAAATGAATTTTCACAGAGGTGCTTGGCTGCTTGGTTAGAAGAGCAGACAGAAGACTGTCGAGTTGAACCAAGTTCATGAGCGAACACCTGGGGAGAGAAAGCAAGAAAGGATTAGTCTTATGATTCTGGGATACATCCTCATTTTTATCTCCTACCATGGGACTTTTAAGCCCTCATTAACGACAGCTTGGAGAGAAGTTTCCTTTTTCCTTTTTGGTTCCAAGGCAAATCAAATCCCTACTATCACCCAATATTTTCTTTTCTTTCTATTTGGACTTGATTCACTTGATGATGGAGTGCACCAGAAACTCACCATGACACTTGAACAAGTAGAAGTGAGTGGGAATGTGCATGGTACCTGCAGGATTAAAAAACACAAAACCTGTGCAACATTCAGCAGTGTTCCTGGCCAAACAAATAGCATGATCATCCCTCTGCTGATGTCCAAAGTATGAGAAGGTTGAGCTAGGAATGTAGCAAACTGTCCTCCAGTGTTTGGAGTGTCTAAAAACACTCTATTTTTGGATATACAAAATTGAAGAAATGACATCAGTGGGCCTAGTTTCTGGACAAGAAACCAGGAGTGTGTGTTCTTGCTCAGTTCTTTGGATCAGCCCTGGTGTTTTACAAACTGAGCCATTCATCTGGTACAGTATTTTGGTGATTAGTGATAGAGTGTCATAAACTTTGCTGCCCAGGATGTTTTGAATTGTGATCCTCCATGTTTCAGCATCCGGAATATCTAGGATTATGGGTATGAGACACACATTTCATATTCTTAACCCTAAAAGGCCAGTATGTGGGATGAATGAATAAATGGGTTATTTCTTTTCTGTTTACTGTTTCACTATATAGTAGATCTTGTTCCATGTTTCCTGGACTTTTCCAAAGTAGCTTATGCATTTCATTAGGAGGAACTTAAATGCATGCATAGCCAGAAACTATCCCCCAATCCCCACCCACCCACCCCCAGTACTAGAGCCTGAAATCAGGGCCTAGGAGCTGTGTTTGAGTTTTTTTGATGTTGTTGCTTGTTTTTATTTTGCTTAAAGCTAGCATTGTACCACTTGAATAACAGCTCCACTTCTGTCCTTTTGGTGATTAATCGGCAATAAGTGTCTTAATGATCTTTTCTGCCTGTGTTCACTTCAAACTGTGATCTTGAGTATTTAGGGTTATATGAGTGAATTACTGGTACCCAGAACAAACTTTTTTTAAAGACCATTCTTATTAGCATGTAATTAGTTGTCTAAGGAAAGGTCTCGTGATAGTTCCACACTTGCATACAATCCATTTCAGTTAAACATTCTCTTCCATCACTTTCTTTTATTCCCTCCTTGAAACAAATGTAGGCAGGCACTGGTGGTTCATACCTGTAATCCTAGATACTCAGAAGACTGAGACTGGAGGATCTTGATTCAAAGCCAGCTGGGACAGAAAATTATGTGAGATACTTATCTCCAATTAATTATCAAGAAGCCAGAAGTGGAGCTGTGGATCAAGGAATAGAACAATAGCTTTGAGCAGAATTGCTAAGGAACAGGGCCTGCTGGATCCTGAGTTCAAGCACCCCTCCCCGCCCCTCTCTCCAAACCAATATCAACAGGTTTCATTTTTCTATTTTAATACACTCATAATTATTTGTATCGTATTTGCCCTCATTCAGCTTCCCTCCTGGCCTTCCCTCATATTTTGCTTTCCTGTCATTCCTTTTGTTTTCATTTTTTAGTGTAATTTAACAGTGAGCTTTCTATATGCTTTTTCACCAGTACATATATTATAATTTAGTCAGATTCACCTCTTATATTATGCTTTGTTTCCATACCCCTCTACCAGCACATTCAGTAGGTTTCAGTGTGTCTCCTTACACCATCTTTTTACATAGTCACAATGTATTTAATCTTATTTGTACTCCATCATTCTCCCTCCCTTTCATCCCCATATAGTTCCACATTGAAATCATGTTCTCTAGTCATGTCTATAAAAATATGCTTGTAACTAGATATGCATATCTTTCTAAGTCTAGATGGGTGAAAAAATGTGACACTTGGCTTTTGGATCTTGGCTAACAAATCAGACACATTCTCCATCCCCACCTCCCATCCTCTTTTAGAACTGTAAATTTATTTTGGCTTTCAGGGAAAGCAATGTACATAAATCAGTATTTGCTTGCTTGCATTCTTTCATCGATTAGTGGACATGAGTGTGTTTGGATCTGGGTTCAAATTCTAGATTCCACTCTTAAATACCTGACTTGTAATTTTCAGCTGAAATCCTGTGTAGGTGTTTGAATAATAATAAAACACCATTCTTAGGATGATTATTAAGAGTAAAATGAAATGGTGTAGATAGCTTTAGGTCATCTTTACCCAATAGGAAACCAAGATTTGGAGATTCCAAACATGCTGTGTAATTATTATCTGCAACATCAGGTAACTTTTTTTGCATTCCAAAAGCATTACAGATGTGTTCTTACAGATTTTCGATATGGGAAAAGCAACATGTAAGAACTGATTCATAGGCACTTTTTTTTTGGTCATGGGGCTTGAACTCTGGGCCTGATCTCTGTCCCTCAGTTCTTCAGCTCAAGGACAGCACTCTACCATGTGAGCCAAAGTGATGCTGCCAGTTTCCTGAGTGATTTGTTGGAGATAAGAGTCCCACAGACTTTCCTCCCAGGGCTGGCTTTGAACAGTGATCTTCACATCTCAGCCTCCAGAATAGCTAGGATTAAAGGCTTGAGCCATCAGTGCCCAGCACATAGGCACTTTTATAAACACTCAAGTACTTGAACTATTCAATCAGGTCAATTGACTGGAATGGAAAAGGTTGATATATTGCCTGCTCTGCGGGAGTTGTTATTTGGGTTTGTCATTTATCTCTTTGATTTAGAAAGCCTGTGCTTAGTCATCTCCAGACACACTTATCAGAGACACACTTATCAGAGATGGGTAATCAAGCCAGGGCCATCCCCAGATGTTAGTCAGCGATACTGTGAAACTCATTTTCTCAGAGCTCACTTACATCCATCACTCTTCTTTGGGGACAGGTCTCTGCAGAGTTACAGTACCTGTGACTCTGTGGCCTTGTCGGGTATCAAAGTGCTCTGTCATGAAAAGCCTAGCCAAGGACCTCCTTTTCTTTTTTTAAAAAATTTTATTTTATTTTATTTGTGAACATACTGTACAGAGGGGTTACAATTGCATGGGCAGGATAATGCGTACACTTCTTAACAAGCATTGCAGCCTACTCCTTTGTTTACCCTTCACATCACTTCCCAGCCTCCCCCCTCCCCCCCAGTCCCAATCCTTCTCCTTCCCCCCTCTCCCCCCCCCCGCACCGACGTTGTAAAGCTCATTTTGGACATGACAACTTGTACTTCTCATTGTTGCAACAGGTCCACCTGTATGCTTAAGCAACTGGTTTTTCCCCATCTCCTCCACAAGTTATACTGACATCAAATATAGTGAAAGCAGAGGTTATACTGTGGGGGAGGGACATACAGAGCAACAAAGAGATAATCTTATAAATGCATTAGAAACACATGCATGAAAGAAAAAAACATTAAAATACACATCTAAGGGTTCATTTTCCTGACATCACATTATCTGACCTTTTCTGCTTGACTCATACATATACTAGATATTGCAAATAAGGGAAACCATGGGACCTATGTTTCTTTGGGCCTGGCTTACTTCACTTAATATAATTTTTTCCAAGTTTTTCCATTTCCTAACAAATGGGGCAATGTCATTCTTTCTGATGGAGGCATAGAATTCCATTGTGTATATATACCACATTTTCTTGATACATTCATCTACTGAGGGGCATCTGGCTTGGTTCCATATCTTAGCTATGGTAAATAATGCTGCAATAAACATAGTTGTGCTGGTAGCTTTAGTGTAGTCTTGTTTGTAAACATTTGGGTAAATGCCCAAAAGTGGGATTGCTGGGTCATAGGGGAGTTCTATGTGAAGTCTTTTGAGGAACCTCCATACTGCTTTCCAAAGTGGTTGAACAAGTTTACATTCCCACCAACAATGAAGTAAGGTTCCTTTCTGTCCACATCCCCTCCAGCATCTGTTGTTGTTAGAGTTCTTGATTTTTGCCATTCTAACTGGAGTGAGGTGATATCTGAATGTTGTTTTGATTTGCATTTCTTTTATGGCTAGGGATGTTGAACATTTTCTTCATGTGTTTTTGGCCATCCTTCTTTCTTCTTCAGAGAAGCTTCTCTTTAAGTCTTTCGCCCACTTATTTATTGGGCAGTTGTTTCTTTGAGGATTTGTTGTTGGGGGGTTTAATTTTTTGAGTTCCAAGTATATTTTAGATATGAGACCCTTGTCCGTTGTATGGCTAGTAAAGATCTTCTCCCAATCCGTGGGCTTTCTATTGGTCTTGCTAGCTATGTCATTTGCCCTGCAGAAGCTCTGCAACTTTATGCAATCCCATTTGTCCAAACTTTCTTTGATTTGTTGTGTTTCCGAGGACCTCTTTTCTCTGTCCCATCTTTCTAGATGGAAGTTAAGATTTCTATTTCACAAAGCAAAAGGGCATGCTATTTGGAACCAGTGTCTGCTCCTCTGTGCAGTAAAGTTCAGAATGTAACATCACCTCCAGTTGACCTTGTTACAGTTGGATACATTTTACCAAGGTGATTGCATCCTCTTTATGGCCATTGTTTCAATTACTGTAGGGCACTGGTCTGCAGTGGAAAGATAAGGCAGCTTTCTTCTGTTGCATGATAAGAATGAGGGACTTTGCTGGAGGAGACTGTCTGTTAAGCCATCAGAGACTTGAAACAATCGACTTTTTGCCATTTGGGATTGGTTTCTGCTTAATCTGTAAGAATGTCCATCTGCCACCTTTGGATATTATTTTCTCATTTGAGAAGTTGTGCCCAGCTCATTAGTTGTCTATTTTTATTCAGAAACAAAAAGAGATAGATTCAAAGCCTGTACATAAATCATTTCCAGGCTTGACTACTTCCTGCTCCTTGTCATGGGGCCTTCTCCATGGACTCCTCACACATGGAGTTGTTTTGACCACAGCAAAGGATGAAAGAGAATGAGAGAGAGCAAGAGCGAGTGAGAGAGTAAGAGAAATATCCCACTGTGAGAGTAACAGCTATTTATATTGCAAGCTGAGAAGTAATATCTCTCATTTCTTCCACATTCTATTCACTAGAACCAATAAGCTAGATGTGGCCACATCTAAAAAATGAGAGATTGCAGGCAATTGTCAGTCCTGGTGTGGTTTTTGACCTGGGATTAAAGGGACCTGCACAGTTAATCCTGATAAGTCCTGAAATGAAGGGATAATCTATACCTCATCTATGCTCTTGTCATATCCAGTGCCTGAATGAGTCTGTGCGCAAGATTCATGGTCTTAGAGAGGGTTGGGTGTGCCTGGCACTGGTTGAAGCCACCTCAAGACTAAGGGCCACTTAATGGGACAGGAAAAAAAGGAAATTCAGAAAAGAGCTTAAAAGATAAAGAGGACATGAAACAGCCTAATGCATGTGAAGAGTCTAGAATCAAGGGAGAACTTTATGGAAAAGTTAATGGTCCAGTATTCTCTGCATTGGGAATTTGTCATGCCAGTGTACTCCTGTAGTACTGCCAATCAGTATGCTGAGGCAGGAAGAACATAAATTCTAGAATAGCTTGGGCTATATCACCCAATTCTATCTCAGAAAGGAAGGAAGAGACAGACAAAAGGGAGGAAAAGTGCAAGAAAAGAGAAAAGGAGGAACTAGTAAAGAAAAGGTAGGGGTAAACAGAGGAAAGAAAGAAGGGAAGAGAATAAAAACCAAGAATAGGGAAAAAGTATATGTTGGGATGTCTAAATACCCCTCATGTATGACTCAACAATGATAAATGTCAGCAACTACTTATGGAGACTTTTTCAAAAAGAAAGAATAAAGTAGTATGGAGGAACAGCTCTCTGAGATTCTTCTGTGAGTGAACTTACTGGGTGCTTTTGGGGTCATAGGGGAATGGATTTGGAACTAAGTCTTGCTATGTAGCCCAGGTTGGACTGGAACTCACTATATAGGCCAAGCTGTCCTCAATCCATAAACTTCCTGCCTCTGTCTTCTGCATTCTGTGTTTGTGAGTATGGCTTTATTACACCCAGCTCATTTTTAATGCTGCTGTTCTTGCCAGTCCTGGGACTGGAACACAGAGAATGGACCCTGTCCCTGAGCTTTTTTGCTTAAGGTTAGCTCTCTCCCACTTTGAGGCACAGGGCCATTTGCAGTTTCTGGTGATTAATTGTTAAGAAGAGTCTCATGAACTTTGCTGCCTAGGCTGGATTTAAACAGAGATTCTCAAATCTCAGCCTCCTGAGTAACTAGAATTACAGGTGGGAGCCACCAATGCCTAATGCATTATTAATTCTTTTCCTTTAAGAAGACCTGTGAGATAGCTGGGCAGTGGTAGCGCATGCCTGCAATCCTAGCTACTCAAGAGGCTAAGATTTGAGGATAGCAATTGAAAGAATGTCCAGGTAGGGGACTGAGAAGGTGGCTCAGTGGTAGAGCATTTGCCTTACATGCCTGAGGCCCTGGGTTCAATTCCTCAGCACCACATAAGCAAAAAGAAAAAAGTCAGAAGTGGTGCTGTGGCTCAAGTGGAAGAGTGCTAGCTGAGCTGAAGTGCTGAGGGACAGTGCCCAGGCCCAGAGTTAAGGCCCCACGACTGGACACCCCCCCCAAATAAAAGAATGTCCAGGCAGGAAAGTCCATTAGATTCTTATCTCCCATAAACCACCAGAAAGCCAGAAGTGGCACTGTGGCTCAAGTGGTAGAGAGCTAACCCTTAGCTGAAGAAGGGGTGGGGTGAAGTGGACCACTTACCTCGAACCAGCCCTACTCTGGGTGGGCATTACATGCATGCATGGTCACACACCCACAGGGACTAGGAGGACGGAGATCCATGCAGCCAGGGCGAAGAGATCCTTGGGTTTCTTGTGCCAGCAGCAGGTGCCCCACCAGCTGCAGGAGGATGGTAGCAAACATGGCCTGGATCCTGAGACTGTCGATGGACACAGTGGATGCAGTGGAACCAAGTAGCCTCTGAGCAGAACCGGGAGAGGATGCAGGGCAGACTCCGAGCCTCCTGCTTCCTTCTTGTGTGGCCGCTATGGTTGTGTGCTTCCAGACTCATCTGGGACTGTGCGCATGTGTGTGCACATGCGTATCCCTCACCAGCATTTGGGCTCATGCCCATTGCACGTTTGTACCGTCACAGTTTGTGTGCATGCGTGCCCTTCCTTCACACTTCCTGGCTGGGCTTCTATATCTCCTGAGAGGCTGGAGGACCCATGACTGCTGGAATCCAGACCTGAGGTAAGACTTTCCCAGATTGTATTGGAAAACATCCAGTGAAGGATGCAGCAGGGCACCCTGCTTGGTTGGAGCACTATCTATAAAGTAGATTTTGTACTCTGTTTTCTAGTGAGCTTTGTTCTTTTTTTTTTTTTTTTGCCAGTCTTGGGGTTGAACTCAGGGCCCGGGCACTGTCATTGAGCCTTGCTGTGCTCAAGGCCAACGCTCTACCACTTGAGCCACTTCCAGCTTTCTGCTGTTTATGTGGTACTTAGGAATCGAACCCAGGGTTTCATGCATATGCTAGACAAGCACTGTACCACTAAGTGACATTCACATCCCTTTTGTTAAACCTCCAGCTTATCAGGAGGTTTAGAAGCCCAGCCCAGAAGTGTGAGGGAAGGGCATGTGCACAGGGTCAAGTGAATGCACATGCAATGCGCATAATCATGCACGCTGGTGAGGGACATGCATGCACAGACGCGCATACATGTACATGTACACCCACCTGGATGAGCCTGCATGGGTATGACCACAGTAGCCACCCAAAAAAGAAGCGGGAAGCTGAGAATCTGCCCTGCATTGTCTCCTGGGTCCAGCCCGAGGCTGCTTGAATCCACTGCATCCACCAGCAGTCTCACGACCTAGGCCGTGTTCGTTGTTGTCCTCCCCCAACTGGTGCTGCACCTGTTGCTGGGATGAGAAACCTAGGGTGTCTTCAGACTGAGTGCATGCATCACCATCCTCATAGTCCATGTGGGCATGTGACTGCAATATGTGTGTGATGGCCTCCCGGTCTCGGGCTAGTTCAAGGTAAGTGGGACACTTCACACACATGCACGTATGCATGTGAGTGTGTGTGTGTGTGTGTGTGTGTGTGTGTGTGTGTGTGCACATGCATGCACACACACACACACACACACAACCACACAAACACAGACACACACACTCATAGGACCGGAAGCGCAGGTCAAGGGACTGTAAGTGTGTGTGAAAGGACCTTAAACTGGGTGAAGGGACTTGGGAACACACTTGCAGAGCTACATAGACATTGACTAAGGCGCCCTAGAGCCCCACAGAGAATAAAGGGGGGTTGGGCTGTCTCAGAGGCCTCCTTGCTACCACTCCCCAGTATCGCTCCGGGGTTGGTCAGTTCTGCCGTTACCACTGGTGGTCATGGAACTGGAGCCACATTCATTGCCACCTTTCCCAAACTGGCACTGCACCTGCTACAGTGATGTCTCTTTGCCTGTGGACCTCTGTCTTCCTGGTCTGCATGTGCTTTGTTGAGGTGCCATCATGGGAACGCCCTCATTGCCAGGAAGTACCCCTCCTCTTGATCCTCCTCCCCACCAGGGACTGGAAGCCATGGTAAGAGGAGGTCCATTACTCCTGCTGATACAAGAAAAAATGGAGACTTGGAGAAAGGAGTTGACAGTGGGGATGAAGTCCTGCCTTGTACACAATAGATATCCACTAAGAGATTCACAGGGCACAATGGCATACTGATAATTCAGAGAAGTCTAGGATTAGAAAAAGGATGTCATTTTGGCTCACATGAGTCTTTTGCACTTCCTGTGAAACTTACATCAACAACCTTATTTTCTCTATCTTTTCACAGACCATTCCCCAGGAGCTCAGGACATCTGGATTTGAGCAGAGTTGTCACCAGAATGCCAAGGGACCATTATCATTGCATGGCCACCACCACCTGGGACTAGTCCACTTTCCTACAATGCCCATACGAGGCTTAATGTTCTTTCCTGCCTGGTTTCACTTCAAACTGTGATCTTCAGATCTCAGCCTCTTGAGTACCTAGGGTTATAGGAGTGAGTTACTGGCACCCAGAACAAACTCTTTTTAAAGACGATTCTTATTACCATGTAATTAGTTTTCTAAAGTGCCGGTGGCTCACTCCTGTAATCCTAGCTACTCAGGAAGCTGAGATCTGAGGATCGTGGTTCAAAGCCAGCCTGGGCAGGAAAGTCCTTGAGACTCTTATATCCAACCAACCACGAGAAAAAAAAAAAACAGAAGTGGCACTGTGGCTCAAGTGGTATGGTGCTCAGCTTGATCTGAAGAGTGTAAGGACAGCACCCAAGCCCAGAGTTCAAGCCCCACGACCGATCAAAAGAAAAAGAAAGAAAGAAAGAAAGGTCTCGTGCTATTTCCATGCATGCATACACTGCATCTCAGTTAAACTCACTCCTCCATCACTTTCTTTCATTCCATCCTTGAAACAAATGTAGGCAGGCACTATTGGTTCATGCCTGCAATCCTAGATACTCAGAAGGCTGAAATCCAAGGATCTTGATTGAAAGCCAACTGGGACAGAAAAGTTTGTGAGACACTTATTTCCAACTAATTATCAAGAAGCCAGAATTGGAGCTGTGGATCAAGGGATAGAACAATATCTTTGAGCAGAAAAGCTAAGTAACAGTGCCTGCTGGATCCTGTATTCAAGCTCTCTCTCTCTCTCTCTCTCTCTCTTTCTCCCTCCCTCTCTCTCTCTCTCTCCTCTCTCTCTCTCTCTCTCTCTCTCTCTCTCTCTCTCTCTCTCTCTCTCTCTCTCTCTCTCTCTCTCTCTCTCTCTCTCTCTCTCTCTCCAAATCTCAACAGGTTTCTTTGTTCTCTTTTAATACACTCATACCGTATTCACCCTCATTCAGCTTCCCTCTTGGCCTTCCCTCATATTTTGCTTTCCTATCATTCAGTTTGTTTTCATATTTTTAGTGTAACTTAAGGCAACAGTGGGGTTTCTATATGCTTTTTCACCAGTACATGTATTATAATTTAGTCAGATTCACCTCTTTGATTATGCTTTGTTTCCATACTCCTCTACCACCACATTCAGTAGCTTTCAGTGTGTCTCCTTACACTATTTTCTTACCTAGTCACAATGTATTTTAATCTTATTTATACCTTATCATTCTCCCTCCATTTCACCCGTATATTTCCACATTTAAGTCATGTTCTGTAGTCATGTCTATAAAAATGTTTATATCTAGATATGCATATCTTTCTAAGTCTAAATGGGTGAAAAAAGTGATACTTGGCTCTTGGAGCTTGGCTACCAAATCAGATATATCCTCCCTCCCACTCCTGCCCCATCCTCTTTTAGAGCTATAAATTCATTTTGGCTTTCAGGGAAAGCCAAGCACCTAAAGCAGAGCTGCTCACGAGGCTGAGATCTGAAGATCACAGTTGGAAGTGAACCAGTTAGGAAAGACCATTAAGACTATTATTGCCAATTGATCACCAAAAGGCCAGAAGTGGAGCTGTTATTCAAGTGGTACAGCAAAATTAAAACAAAAACACCAACATCAAGTATTTGCTTGCTTGCATTCCTCTTCATAGAGTAGTACACATGAGTGTGGTTGGAGCTGGGTTCCAATTCTAGATTCCACACTTAAATACCTGACTTGTAATTTTAAGCTGCAATCCTGTGTGTGTGTTTGAATAATAATAAATAAAACACAATTCTTGGGATGATTCTTAAGAATAAAATGAACCAGGGGCTGGGAAGGTGGCTCAGTGGTAGAGCACTTGCCTTGCATGCTTGAGGCCCTGGGTTCGATTCCTCAGCACCACATAAGAAAAAAGAGAAAAAAGCCGGAAGTGGCGCTGGGCTCAAGTGGTAAGAGAGCTAGCCTTGAGCTGAAGAGCTGAGGAACAGCGCCCAGGCCCAGAGTTCAGGCCCACAACTGGACCCGAAAAAGAAAAAGAATAAAATGAACCAGTGTAGATAGATTTTGGTGATCCTTACACAATAGAAAACCAAGATTAGGAGATTTCAAACATGTGAAATTATTCTCTGCAACAACAGGTATCATTTTTTGCATTCAAAAAGCATTATTGATATTTTCTTACAGATTTTCTTTTTTTTTGGTGGTTGTGGGGCTTGAACTCTGGGCCTGAGCACTGTCCCTCAGCTCTTCAGCTCAAGGTGAGCACTCTACCATTTGAGCAACCATGACACTTCCAGCATTCTGAGTGATTTATTAGAGAGAAAAGTTCCTGGACAGTTCCTGTCCAGGCTGACTTTGAACCATCATCCTCAGGTCTCAGCATCCTGAGTAGCTAGGATTACAGACATGAGCCACCAGCACCTGGCTCATAGGCACTTTTATAAACACTGAAATAGTTGAAGTGTTGATTCAGGTCAATCGACTTGGAATGGACATGTTTGACATATCACCTGCTCTGTGGGAGTGTTTGTTTGTGTGTATCATTTATCTCTATGGTTTAGAAAGCCTGTGCTTATACATCTTCAGACAAACTTAGCAGAGATGGTTAATCAAGCAAGAAGCCAGGGGCCATCCCCAGATACTAGTCAGCACCACTTTGAAACTCACTCACTCTCTCCAAAGTGACTTCCATCCATCACTCTTCTTTGGGGACCGGTTTCTGCAGAGATATAGTACCTGTGAGTCTTGGTCTCATCTGTTATCAAACTGCCCTGTAATGAGAAATCTAGCCAAGGACCTCTTTTTCTTTGCCCATCTTTCTGGATAGAAGTCAAGATTTCTGTCTCACAAATCCAAAGGGCATGCTATTTGGAACCACAGTCTTTGGTCCTGCGTGCAGTAAAGGGAGTTGAGAATGTACCATCCCCTGTTACTGACCTTGTTACAGCTGGATACATTTTACCAAGGTGGTCTCATCCTCTTTCTGACCATGGTTTAAATCACTGCAGGGCACTCATCTGCAGTGGAAAGATGCAGCAGACTGGTTTTGTTGCATGATAAGAATGAGAGACTTAACTGGAGGACACTGTCTGCTGAGGCATCACAGACTAGGGAAAAAGTCTACTTTTTTCCATTCAGGACATGGTTTCTGCATAGTCTATAGGAATGGCCACCTGCCGCCTTTGGGTATTATTTTCTCATTGGGGAAGTTGTGCCCAGCTGATTATTATTCAGAAACCAAAATAGATAGATTCAAAACCTGGACTTAAGTCAGAGTCATTTCCAGGCTTGACTATTTCCCACTCATGTCTTCCAACTGTCATCTGGAAGCTGCAGCTCCTTGTTCTGGGGCCTTCTCATACACTGCTCACACATGCATTTGTTTCACCCAGAGCAAAGGGTATAGGAGAATGAGAGAGAGAAGGAGAGAGCAAGAGAGAGCAAGAGAGAGAAATCCTACTGTGAGAGCAACAGCTATTTATATTGCAATCTGAGAAATGATATCTCTCATTTCTGCCATGTTCTATTCACTAGAAATAATAACTAGATATGGCCTTATCTGAAAAATGAGAGATTGCAGGGGATTGTCGAGATTAGTATGGTTTTGACCTGGAACTTCCTTTCAGAGTGTGTTCCCTTAAGGGGATCTGCTCAGCTAATGGCTTATGGATCCTGAAAGGAAGGGACAATCTACATTTCATCTATGCTCTGTCATATTCGGTGCCTGAATGAGCCTGTGCCCAAGCTACTTTGTCTCAGAGAGGGTTGGGTATGCCTGACACTGGTTGGAACCACTCCAAGGCTAAGGGCCACTGAATGGGACAGGAAACCAAAAGGAAATTCAGAAAAGAGCCTAAGAGACAAATAAGACATGAAACAGCCTCATGTGTGTGAAGAGTCTAGGGAATCTAGGGAGAACTTTATGGAAAAAAGATAATGATCCAATATTCTCTCCCTTTGGGAATTTTCCAGTCATGCCAGTGTACTCCTGTAGTACTGCCATTCAGAATGCTGAGGCAGGAAGAACATAAATTCCAGAACAGCTTGCACTATATCACCCAATTGTATCTCAGAAAGGAAGGAAGGGACAGACTAAAGGGAGGAATAAGGGCAACAAGCAAATGAAGAGAAAAGGAGGAACTAGTAAAGAAAAGGAAGGGTAAACAGAGGAAAGAAAGGAGGGAGAGAATTCAAAGAACAAAGAATAGGGACAAAGTATTTTGGGATGTATAAATAACCCTCATGTATGACCCAACAATGATAAATGTCAGCAACTACTTATGGAGACTTTTATAAAAAGAAAGAATAAAGTAGTAGGTGACAATATGTGACAAAATGAAATAGGTTTATGGAAGAACAGCTCTCTGAGATTCATCTATAAGTGAACTTCCTGGGTGTTTTAGGGTAAGAGGGATTTTTTTGGAACTAGGTCTTGCTATGTAGCCCAGGTTGGACTGTAACTCACTATAAAGGCCAAGATGGCCTCAATCTCTGAACCTCCTGCCTCTGCCTTCTGCATTCTGTGTTTGTGAATATGGCTTTATTACACCCATCTCCTTTTTAATGCTGTTGTTGTTGCCAGTCCTTGACCTGGAACATAGGGCTTGGGTGCTGTCCCTGAGCTTTTTTGCTTAAGGCTATCCCTCAACCATTTTGAGGCATATGGACACGAGGTTATCTTGTCATTGTCAAGAAGAGTCTCATGGACTTTTCTGCCCAGTCAGAATTCAAACCGAAATCCTGAGATCTCAGCCTCCTGTGTAGATAGAATTACAGATGAGAGCCACCAGTGCCTGACACATCAATAATTTTTTTCCCTTAAAAAGACCTGTCAAGTTGCTGAGTAGTGGTTCCTCATGCCTACAATCCTAGCTACTCAAGAGGCTGAGATGAGAGGATAGCAGTTCAATGCTTGCCAAGGTAGGAAAGTCCATGCGACTGTTATCTCCAATAAACTACCAGAAAACCAGAAGTGGCACTGTGGCTCAAGTGGTAGAGTGCTAGGCTTTAGCTGAAGAACTGAGGGACAGCACCCAGGTCCAGAGTTCAAGCTCCATGGCCAAAAATAAATGAATAACTAAATGAAATAAAGAATAAAAGACCTCTCAAGTAGAATAAACTTCAGGTCCATAA
>NW_027204657.1:0-23246 GCF_024711535.1 Dipodomys merriami | reverse complement strand
AAAAATATTAATTAGTTGCACAAGGGGTTTTATTGTAACAAGTTGATTGATGGAAAGATACAAGGCTTTGTGGTTGGAGTGACCCCTCTACCATTCTTCCTTGAACCCCCTTCCTTTCCCCAAACCAGTCTCATCAAGTTGTGCTGTTCCATTTTCACACGCGGATATAAAATATTAATAAATCCTCGACTTCACGGAGTTACGCTGTGGAAAGTTACAAAGTAAAGTAGAGCCAGGGAGAAGGGCTTGAGAAAAAGATGGCATTAAAAGATGATAAAACTCATACCATAGGGCTACAGGCATGGGCCCCAGGGAGCAGCATGGATGGCCGGGCCTCCCAGCCAGGCCCTGGTCCCGCTGCCCCCACCCTGCCTGACCTTGCTGGAGGTCTTCCCAGCCCCACAGCCAACAGTGTTTCCTCTCCTCCAGCCCCAGCCCCCACAGCGACATTTAGAACCAACTCCAGGTGAAAGCCCCAGGCCTCTTATTGCTTGGGGGGAAAAATCTGAATAAAAATCTGGAGCCTTATTCTTACTTCAAATAAAATTTGTTACCCAGCAGTGAGTGCTGGAGGGGAAATGTCTCCAGTGAACTGAAATGTCACCGAGAGCGCATATATTTTAAATAAAGGAGGCGGAATCACATCGCGCTGCCTGGCTGTGTCAGGCAAGGCGTGACTTATGCAAATGTGTCTTGATGGGAACGCTGCTTTGCCTGCTTTTCCTGTAGCTCAGCACTGGCCAGAGAGCCTGGGCCTGTCTTGGCCTGGACATGGAAGGGCCGTTTCCTTTGCAGTCATCAGCAGGTGCCTTGATGTTTGCTTGTTGCTGGGATAGGTTGCTATGGATACATCAGTTACTGCATGAATGTATTACCTCAAAGTCTCGAGATCAGAAGCTCCGGCACAAGATGTGTGGCTCTCTGCTAGCAGAGCCCAGGTTGAGGTGCTCGCGAGCGGAGGTTCCTGTTGGACACCGCAGGGAAGCATTCTCCTCCAGTCTCATCGAGGTGTTAGAAGAATTTTAGTTGCACGGAGGATTAAGAACTAAATGCTCCGTTTCCAGACCTCTCTTTGCACATGGCTGTCTCGATGCCCAGGTCAGCAAGGACCCTTGGAACACTTCTGGCTTCCAATCTCTGTGATTCTTCTCCTGTTTTCAAGAGGACCTGGAATGCATTGGGCTCCTCAAGATTATCCACTGTTATTTCTCCAAACCACAGTCGTCCTCTCAAGAGCCTGAATGACAACCGCAAAGCCTCTTCTACACAGACTTCAATATTCCTTGGAATAACTCCAAGAGGCAAAGTCATCGAGTCCAAAATCCTGTCCTCGTGCGCCCATGATGGATGTCCACTCACCTCTCCTACCTCCTGAAGTCCCCTCCTGCCACTGGAGTAGCCCCTCAGAGTTCCGATCTCATCAGCGCACAGTCCTGCCGCTCCTGTTGCACCCCGAGTGCAATGAGTTAGGTGCTGAGCCTGGCTCTGGGCATTTGTATTCCCTGTTCATGGACCTGTGATGTTGTACGTTGTCTTCCTCAACATACAGCAGTGACTAGGCAGAGCTGAACAGCTCTGGTCCTAACCAAGTAGAAAGATGTCCATAGTCCAACGCAATGGCGTAATCCAGCCAGGAGTTCTTGACTGGATTTTCACATCCACGGTGGTGGTCCCTAGCTCTGAGTCTGCCCTCCAACCCCTCTCCTGACCTCGGTCATCTTTCCCTGTTTGTAGAAGAGGTCACTGAACACAGCCGAGAACTTATATCAAGCTGCTTTTTTAAACCAGTTTTTGGAGTGTAAGAATTCTCTTGATATTTGCCCTCTGTCCCTTTGGGGACAAACTGGAAGTGCTTGTTTGGAGGTAAAAGTCTCAAGAGTGCCCAGAAAAATGACACAGGGTCATCTTAACCTGCCATCTTCACTGTAAAATTGGTTACCCGTGAACTTTCTACTTAGAATATTTCCTTTACTTCGGTGACATTTAGTCTATAAAAGGAGAAGACAGGTGTTCATTTGCACTAAGTAAACTTGATCTCTGGGAATCTGATGTTAGGAAAATAAAAGGACAGGAAGTAATTTGCTTCTCCTTACTCTTGAGTGTGTACTTTTCTGCAGCCACAAGCTCCTCGAGGCTCATCTGCAATTTGCTTTCCACAAGTGTGGATTAGTTCGCATTATTAATAAGAATATTACAAAGTAGCATTTGCAATTCAACTTAGAGAAACACACTGGCTGACGATAAATGATAAAATGTACAACATATAAATAGACAGATAGAACACAGATTTATTTCTGGCTGGTCCTTCAAGAGATGAGATAAAATCTGGAAAGAGTAGCAAGCCACTCAATACACACTGCAAGTCCTAAGAGGCAGAAAGCAGATCAAGAGGCTCCTCATACCAAGTAAACATCCTGTCCTAATAAGAATGAAGCAATGAAAGTTTCACAGAAGAATTAACAATAAAGCAAGAGCTTAACAGATCAAGGGGAAAAAAATCACACAAGTATCCTGATTAGAAGTGAGCTATGTGTCATTAGGAATCGGGAGAGAAAACACTGTTGTTAAAAGCATTGTTTTAAAGAGCTGGACTTTTCACTTTGAACTTAGTGAGAAATTCTTCAGCAGCCACAGGGATTGGAAAAGAAAACAATTGGGAGATAAATAAAAATACATGGAAATACAAGAAACATTGTGACCTCAACAAACTAGTAGGCGTCTATGTGTATGCACGTGCGTGTGTCTATGTAAGATAACTGGATAGGCATTTGTGTCTTCACACCTGTCACCTCCAAGTGTTTCCCTATGGGCGTGAGCTGCAATCTGTGCTTTGCCCCAAAGGGATGGAAATTTCCATCATTTATTCTTCAGGAGGCATGGCAAGTTGGAGAGTCACCCCACCCTCCAGGAATCGGAGGACTTTCTCAGTGCGGTGGGAGGATCCCCCTGGAGGAGCTCATTCTGGAGACATGGACATTCAGATTGTCAGAGGTCTCCAGCTTTGGTGGCAGGTGACACTGAACACATTGGGTGATGTAGGCTGGAGTGCGGATTTTTCTGGTCATCGGTGTAAGAGAAAGTATTCTTAGATGTTCTCTTCATCGTGGTACACAGAGAAGGTGGCTTCCCCAGAACAACAGGCTTTCGTGGCCTCCACCTTCCCCTTCCTCTGAAGGAGGTGTCTTTGCCTTTCTTAAGTCTTGGGACAGCAAGGACCCAATGGCAAGAGTTCCCACGCGGTTCAGTGGTCTAGTCCCATCAGGCGGGATGGAAACAGCTGCAGCAGGTGAAGAAGGTGAACTCTGGAACGAACGCGGACGACATGACATTTGGAGGACTTTCGCAGAGGAACACTAGATTATTTGCTGATGTAGATGTGAGGGGTTCAAATGGTGGTCCCCAGGGACAGGTACATCAGGATGCTGCCAACGTGACCTTGCGGGGGCGGGAGGGGGGAGATCTTTGTAAGTGACATAAGATTGAAGATCTAAAGAGGCAGTGGTCTTGGCTTAAGGGAGGCCTTACTCGCATGATTGCATGTCTTCTGTTTATGACAGACAAGAAGCAGAGAGATCGAGGGAGCAGCAGCGGGCAGAGGGAGGCCCTCTGACCCAGGGTGCCAAGGGTGGCCAACAGCAACCAGAAGGTCTCGAAAGTCTCTTTCTCAGAGCCTCCTGGCAAAGCCAGTCTGGCCAACACCTTGATTTCAGAGCAACGAGGGAAGAAAGCACGTCCTGTAGTTCAGGACTACATGCATCTCCATCTGTGTCGCCCCTTTCCACATTCTCCACCCTCCCCACCTTCAGCCTGCCTCTTCCCTCACCTGTCTTGATTTGTAGTGCTGTCTACACAATGACATCTTGACGGCATTCTCTCCCGCCCACCGCCACCTTTCCCCTTCCTTTGTCTACCAACAAGGGTCTCTTATTCTACATCACCCCGTGTCTGGCCAGTGGTTCTAGCAGTTCTAAGAAACAGATCACATAGAGTGAGGGTGGAGTGAAGGGGCAGGGAGGGCAGGGTCAAGGGAGAGAGAGAGAGAGAGAGAAATTTATGAATGAGAACCACCCTTTATGTGAGTTATTGGTAAAGGCATTTCCTTCTAGTATGTTCTTAGTCCCCTTTGCATCTTTTATGACAAAGCACCATAAACTGATCCTTTGTAACAAGTGGGTTATATCTCAGGCCTCTGGAGCTTGAGAAGTCCAGCATCCGACACTGGCTCTGGCGGGGACAGGCTTCATGTACACAGTGCTGGCACCACGGAAGGGCACGGAGATGGAGAGAGCAAGGGGTCAAACCTGCAGCCCCCAGCTCTTTCGGAATCAACTTTACTCCCCTGTCCACCCCCTCCCAGAATACCTCCTCCCCTCCCCACAGCGTGGGGAGCGGGGGATGGAGTCTCCAGCCCAAATGTTCTTGGGAGACCAAGTCCAACCATGGGGAATGTTTTAAATTCTTTTAGCACACATGTGCTAAGGCCCTACTCTATGCGTGGGGTTGACCTGCGTCCTTGGGATTGCAGAGCCCCTAGCAGAGTTACAAATACCCTTTTCCCCCAGGGCCCACTTTCTATGTTGAAGTTGAGGACTGAAGTACAACACCTATATGTAATTCTGCTGAGGTGCACCTGGGCCCTGCTGCCCCCAGGGAGGGCGTAGAGCAAGTGGAGGCATGCTGATTTGGACAGATGACCTAGAGCCCAGGGTGACCCACAGGCATGGGGGTCTGTGAGCGAGCTCTGGAGCTCTGTGTGTGTGTGTGTGTATGTGTGTGTGTGGCATCAGGGGTGTGTTCCTTGATGTCTGGCATCTGTCCATATCAGAAGGAAGACAAGAATAGGGAACATTTTGTGGGTTTCCTGAATGGAGGAAGGGGTTAGCTGCCCCGTGGAATGAGCAGTTTGCCAAGGATCCATGGGGGTCTAGTTCTTTCTGATAGAGAAAGGAGTCTCCTGGGGCTGAGGAAGGCTTGGTCCTCCCGAGCACCGTTCAAGAAGGCATGGAGCTTGTTGGAGCAGTACAGGCCGAGCGCATGGTGGTAGAGGTTGCCAGGGCAGAGTTGCAGGCTGCAGGGTTTGCAGGGAGTTGGTTCTTCGTTGTCCTAGGCCACATACCTGTTTGCACGGCGGCTGGTGCTCTAGCCAGGGGTGAGCAGGACAGGAGAATCTGTGACGACAGATTTTAGCAGCATGGTATGAGCTAATGCCCATTTAGACGAAAAATCATATTGTTTTTTGTTTTCTAAGACTTTCCCCCGCTTTTTCTGAGAAACCACCATGTTTGGAATCTTTGATTCTGCACTGAAACCATCCTCGGGTAAACTGTGGTGGAGAGCAAAGCCATGTGCAGGGTACAAGCAAGCAGAAGGCCACGGAGCCCGGGGTTGTCACGGCTCACCGATGAGTCCTTGTTCCATTTTACTTCCACACAAGCAACTATTACGAGATTATCAATCACTGTTTCTTCCCGTGGATGAACGATTCCTCTGCATCACGGGCGTCCGGTCCTCTCCCGCATTCCTTCCTTTAGCAAGTGTGCGCCCCGTGCCCAGCATGTGCCCGGTGACCAGGTTGGTTGGTTTGAATGTGTCACATTGTACATTTCTGGCAGCTCTCTATTTTAGTACTTTGGGTTCTCTTCTGTGTCAGTAGACACAGCTTTCTACTCACCACAAAGCATTTTGTTAAAAATCTAAATTCACGTCCACTTTGCTGAAGCGATAGTAGTAATAGTTGTAATCATCGGGGGTCAAGCTGATTTAATATGTTAAAAGTTTAACTTGCTAGTCAATTTCAATGCCAACAGACTTCAAATCACTAATATAAAATGGCTGAATGTAATCGGGGGTGCGGGGGGCGGGAACCAAGAAAGAAAAATAGAAAACTTAGGCGCATTGTACCCTCCAGTGACCTTGGGAACCTGTTATAAAACCTTTTACATTTTGAGAGAATGAAATGAGCGGTCGGGGAGATATTTTAAGAATTGCATACAGTTTGAACAATACACTCTGCAAACTAATTGGGGCCCATTTGCAGAAATGAACCAACCTGTCGTCCGTCACAGCGCGGCAGTCAATGTGAACAATGGTGACATTGTGTGTTCCAGGGACCAGGAAGGTGGCGACGTGAACATTTGCCTTCGATTGGCATCTTGAGCTCCGATTCCAAATTGAACCTCTGGAGAAATACTTGGTTAGGGCTATGCCTTCACAGTAAAGCAACTGCACTTAAAAAAATTAAAATAAATGCGAGACAATGGGCTTAGTAGGGCCATGTGGATTAGGGGGATTTAGCTGTAATTTTAGACAAAATAAGGTGAATTTCAGGAGAGTTCCTATTGGGATAGAATTCCATCCTGGTTGCCTGGTGCCTAGATGAATAGGTAGCTTCAGAGAGGATCAGCTCAGAACAGTCATAAATGCCTATTATGCCCAAAAGAAGTTAAAAGATTGAGTATGTCTAGAATGTTTGTAGGAATTCAGTGATGTTTGATTGAAGTGGCTCATTATCAGTTTTTTTTTTCTTTAAAAAGAAAACAACAATACCAAATTTGTGTTAGGACTTCTAACAGATCAGAGCGTGTGTTGGATCATTGTACCTAAAGAATGTGTCCTAATTCCGTGTTGCGGTGTCACGGCCAATGGCTGACTCAGCTCACTGCTTGCCTGGGTTTTCATGGTGTGGGACTGTCACCGGAGGTTCTGCCTGACATCAGGGTTGGAAGGACAAGGGTTTCCCTACCTTCTTCCCGTAGCTGCTGGGGGCCGCAGTCGCCCCCAACCCTGCCCTCTGTGTGTCACACGGGGGCCTCTCCACGGGGGCCACTGAGTTTAGGATACGCCCTAATCTAGCCTGACTTCATCTTGATCGCATCTGCAGAGGCCCTGTTTCCAAATAAGAACACATCCCGCGGGGCGTGGGCTTGCACGTGAGTCTGTGTCTCTCCTCCCCACAGAAGCCAGCTTGTCTTCATTCCGTTCCACTCCTGTCTTCTGTTCCCAGCACCACACTCACTTCCTGTCCCATCAGCCGCCTGCAGGTCAGCGTCTGCAGTCGCAGGAGCATCGCCTTGCCAGCTACTGTCCTTGACCTTCCATGCCAGTGAGAGGCCCATGGAGCCCTCCCCCCCACTAGAGCTGGGCAGGTGCCCTCCAGGCCTCCACACCCTGTAGCTGCTCCGCACCCTCTGCTCTCTCCCAGGGTTGCTGTGTGTATCTCCCAAGTGACCCCGGGACCTTCAGCCCCCAAGACTGAAAGTGCCTCCAGCTGCCAGAGCGAACGTTCACAAAGGTGGACCCGGCTGTGGAAGTCTGCGTCAGCCCTCCCGGCCTCTCCCCCGCCCCAGTGCTCCACTGCCTACAGGACTAGAGCACAGCTCCTATCTACCTCTTGTCCATCAGGGTGGATACTCATCCTCCATCCCTCCCCCAAATCCTACACTGGTGCCTATTTTACCCTGGACCATATGGCTTCTCTTCTCACAAGGACTTTGTCTGGACAGAAGGTCTCTCTTCGTTTCTCCTTACCGAGCTACCTGTTAGCTAGGAATAGGTCTTACTCATTACTAGTTAAAATCCACTTGCCTTGTACTTGACTCTCGCTAAGAAAGCATTCAGCAGAGAGAGCAGGTGACAACCTGAATAAAGCCATTGTCTTCCTATCACTGAATGTCAGCTGAGTCAAAGTGGAGTCACTTGAAAAGCCCAAATCAATCAATCAATCCATGCACGCATGCACACACACATACACATGTGCGTGCACACATACACATGAAGCACGCAGAGATGGTATGAAGCACAGGCTAGCCATCTGCATACGTTTCAGAACCATTCCAAAAGTCTTTGCTAGACTCACAACCAGGGACAAAGGCCGCAGGAACCTTACACACACGGAAAAAAAAATACTCCTGTGAAACATTTCCCCAGTGACTGTGTTTAAACGTGAACAGATGGCTCCTGTCATGAGTTTTACAGCCAAGGATCCGTGTTTTAAAACGCCCGATGAGATCTTTCTTATTTTACTTCGGGCAACTTCCTCTCACCTCGGCCCCTTCGAGCACTAGCAGTTAGCGGTGTGTATGCATCTCCGTCTCAGTGCAACACACAGCCTCATTATTCTTTGCAGAATCTTTGTGAGAGTGGCCTAATACTTTGGGTTTCAAGACAAACCCGCGTGTGCCCTTGCTCATTCGTGGAGGACCAAGCTTGACAGTGGTGGGCCGGCGGCCCCTCAGACCCACCAAGCCCACGAAGAGGCGCGGTCATTTCCTAAATGACAGAGGACAGCAGCATTTTGGATCCCTGTCAGATCCCCAGTGGAGGGGTCGAGTTGGCAGTTCAAACAATTCTTTGATTTTTCAAGCCAAGAAGGTATAATTTATATAAATGACAGAAAATGGAATCCCCACTCACATCAAAGACCTCTGCCATTCAGCACGGACTTGACGCTGTGTATAGTGACTGGCTGAAGAACACACAGCCTGGTGAAAGAGGCCTGTTTAAATCTTGCCAGAGACCCAGAATACCAGTCTGGAAGGATCTCAGTCACCTCCAGAGTGAGACTCAACTCTGTTTTGTAAGTTAGGAATACACATCATTTAATTGTGAGTTTACAGAGACAACAACAGAATCAAACTCCTAATTGCTGTCTATCAGGCAGGCGTGTTCAGAGTGGAAGAGGTGGCCGTGTGAAATCAAAGGCTGTTGGTTCTTTCCTGCACACTCGAAAGCGTGAACTGTTTAGAGCCATGGAGAGAGGCCGAGGGGGAACGCTCTGTTTTCTGGACACTGGCTGCCTTGTCGATGAGGTTTGTATCATACTTCTATGACAGCAAGCTCTGTTCTTAGGAGCTAAGGATACACCTAAAATGATCTGCAGGGACAGCTGTGATTAGAATGTAGAACCCAAAGTTGGTAAGGTACCGTAACAGATCTAGGTCCTTCTTCTCCTTCTTCTGAATTAAATGAGTTGATCTTATCTCTGAGCATCTCCCTCTGCCCTCTTCCCACCATTCATTATTTGCCTTCCCATAGAAATCAGACTATCACTCTTGGACCCCAAACAATCCTTCCAGCTCAGTGTCCAGCTTCTTCCTATCTTGTTCCTGCTGAGGACTGTTGGGTTCTTTGAGGCTGGAAAACAAATCAAATCCGGCGACCTCATTTTTTCTCAGGGGAGGGGCGGGCCCTCCTCACCAGTGCCTGCCCATACTCATTCAACAAGGGAGGGAGGATACAGGCACCTCACCCCACTCCTTCAGTCCCATCTTTGACCCGAAGCTTTCCCTCCAGGAGGGCAGAGATGAGTCTGGTGTGGAGGAGAAATCAATCACCTACGTACTGCTTCTAATGTCTAGAGATACTTCTCAGCAGGGTCGGAAAAACAAAACAACAAAACACTCACCAACCATGAAGGCTGGGAGTTGGAGAGGTTGTGTTTTCATAGGTTCAGCCCCCAACACATACATTAGAATCCTCATGGATGGGGCATCTTGGGCATCCGGGAACTAAAAGGCAGCCCAGAGCTGGGCATTCCAGCTGGGAAGACTTTCTGTCCAGCCAGTGTGTGACCGTGGGCTCGGTGGTCTCAGTTTACCTCTGGTGCTTTAGATTGATTGGTACAAACACAGTGTAATAAGAATGAGGAGAGGTGGTGTGAGCGGAGGGGGGGAACTAGGGGTCTCTGCTCCTTATCCTCTGGGGTTGTGTTGTTTGGTTATTTGTGCAATCATCCTGGTTTCAGGGCACGTGCAAGTGCCCGGTTCCACAGTCCTCTGTGACGGCCCACTCCCAGCCACCCCTGTCCTGTGGGGTCCCACGGGGTTCCCTGGCTCTCGGCACCCCTGTGTGGCAGGTTCTCGTCCCTCTGGGGGACTGTCCAGCTCGATTTCTTATTCCCTTCCTTTCCTTTTTTTTTTTTTTTACTCCTCGGCCTGGCTTCTGTATTTTCCTAGCACCTCTATGAATGAAATTTGTGCAGTCATGATTTCCCAGGAGAGACGGAGATTCCTCCTCCTGCCTTGACACCGCATTTGAAAGAGAAAGGCTTTTTTTCCTCTATGAGCTACAATTCATAGAATCTCCGGCTTCGGGATCTGACTTTTATGTCTGCCTGCTGTGGTTCACAGCATCTTCTTGTGGAAGGGTAGTGAGTTCAAATCCCCTAGAATCCCCACTGGCTAGAGGGCAGACACCCGTGAACCTGCAGGTGCCCATCAGCAAAGTGGCACCCCCACTGCTGGGGCCAGTTTGAACGGTTCTGCCCTTGGGTGACGGGCAGAGCCCATGTGCTCCCTGCTCTCGGAGGAGTTCAAGATCGATTCTGCATCGTCCTGAGCTTTGCCATAGAAATCAATCACAGAGAGCACACCTCCCACACCTGCCACAGACACTGCCTCTGTCCGTGCTGATTCTGTCTTCTCCCAGGAAATCACGAGAGCCAAGCCTTTCAGTCCAGGACTCGCCTCTCCAGCTCCAGGCTCCCATCAGAACCGAGCAGCAGCTTGAGTAAAATGCCGAGGAAGAACAGAACAGCAGCTTGCCCTCCTTGGCTCTTGATGGCCATTCAAAGGCTCACATCCCAATGAACGCACACAAGTCCCCTTTCTCCTGCCTGAGCAAGGCCCCTGGGCTGCGCTGTACCCAAAGTACTTAAGATGAAGGGGACAAGAGTAAGGAAAGAAATTAGGATCCACTCTCCAGACCCCCAGACAGGAAACATATTTACATTTCTTGAGACGTTGAAAGCAACTCCTGAACATTAAAAATCGTGCACCCACTTGGAATAATTGAAGCTGAAATGTGAACGGAATTACATCCCACTAATCCATTTACGATGGTATGAATTGCTTCTGTAGCCAACGGCCAGATGGGTCGCTTCATTTCATAACTTCAATGCTGAAGTTCCCTCTGGCGAAGAGACAGTTTTACCACCAACTGTGGATTTTTTCCCCCTTTTTCTTCTGTTTCCTGAGGTGGCCTGGCTTCGGTCCAGAACTTCTGAGATCTCAGCCAAGGGGAGGGGCACCTGCTCAGCATCTTCCAGCTCCTTGTCAACAGCGCGGGGACCTGAGTGCACACAAAGGGGTGAGGAATGTACCAGGTGTGGTCCCTTGGCTTCCCCCCATCCGTGATGGCTCAACTTACAGGAACACAATATACACCCCTGTCACACCTGAAGAACAGGGAAGCAACTGTGGGACTTTGTCACCAAATAGAATCATCAGGAGGTTTTCTGACCTGAGGGTGCTTGGGGGTTGGGGGCAGGGAGGTGGTGGTGAGACAGCCGAGCTGCGCTGCGTGAAGTGGGGCGGGTGGTGGCGGGGGGCGGGGGGGGGGAGAGGAGGGGGAGGGGGGAAATTAGCTAACTCTGCTCCTAGGAATCGAAACATTTGGGGTCTATCAGGTGGCTTCTTCTTCTTTCTTTCTTTCTTTCTTTCTTTCTTTCTTTCTTTCTTTCTTTCCTTCTTCTTCTTCTTCTTCTTCTTCTTCTTCTTCTTCTTCTTCTTCTTCTTCTTCTTCTTCTTCTTCTTCTTCTTCTTCTTCTTCTTCTTCTTCTCCTCCTCCTCCTCCTCCTCCTCCTCCTCCTCCTCCTCCTCCTCCTCCTCCTCCTCCTCCTCCTCCTCCTCCTCCTCCTCCTCCTCCTCCTCCTTCTCCTTCTCCTCTTTCTCCTTCTCCTTCTTCTTCTGGCTGTATCTTCTCACGCATCAAATTTAAATCTCTGGGTCATCATGAAGGTGTGAGACTTGCGGTGTCAGGAGGAAGAGGGCTGAGGTAAACTCGCCCCCAGGGTGGACCTGTGTGAATCTATGAGATGCTCTCTGTGGATCAAAGGGATATTCTTCAGATGCTGCCAAGGTGCAGTTTGCCAGCTTTGGGGTGGATAGACTATTGGGATGGGGGCGAGGGGTGGAGGCTGGGGCAGAGCTGATGTTGCAGCGTGCAATCTGAAGGCCATCTGCTCTCAGAGACCCTCCCCTTCCAGAGGATGCTGTTTGAAGACCGTCACCTGGAAGGGCTCACCTGTGTGAAGGCTCATCTGCTTTGCTGGAGGTCTACCGCTTTAAATACTTTTGCTCTAACGTGGTGATGTCTGGATGGACTGGGCCACGTGACTGGACACCAGGGTCTGGCTATGTGGATTTGTGGAGCCGAGCAGCACAGTGGGCAGAACTTCGGATGTGTTGGTGTGAATGGAGCTGCAGGACAGATTCATGTGCAGTTACAGGTTTCTTCACTGCCCTCCACGTGCAGAAAAAGCTACGAGGGAAGACAGGCGGCTTGCTCTAGGAACACAGGACAAAGTGACGCAGAACTGTTTGTACGTCACTGCTCTTTCAGCCTCCAGTGGGATGAGGTGGGCAGAGCACACAGGGTGGTGAAGCTGGATGTGGACGGCAGGTGTTTCCTGGAAGGGCACTGGTGTGTGGTGTGGTAGTGTAAGCTGTGAACCACACTGGCATGAAATACGCCTTCCCTAGAAAAACCATCTGACACCACACTTACTCAGACCTGATGGCACATTGAACCCGCCTCCAAAGAAAACAGCTCAGCATTTGTGTTTCCCAAGATTAAATATTTTAAGTGCAAATTAAGCTTTGATCTTGTCATTGTTCTGATACTTGACAACGTTTCCAATGGCATATGCACAGCGATGAGGGTTTTTTCTTAAGCTTTCATAAGGCATGATTCTATAACTCAGTATTTTCGAATGGCCAATTGATGGTGTTACAGCATGGCACAGGTTGACGGTCCAGGCTGAGTGCGTGGCCACCCAACAGAGCCAATGTGACAGGGAGTGGAAAGGCCACTGCTGATTCTCACCTCTAGCCCTGCAGGAAAGAAGGCAGACATCACTGGAGGAGGCAGAGGAGCTAGAGCCCAGTGATGAGGCTCCAAGAGTCTCTCATAGGACCAGACCAACCTGGAGCCAAGAGGTACTACTCAGAGCCATGTGGGTATCAGAGACAGCGAGTGAACTAGATCTGGTTAGGATGAGAGAATTCTCCAAGAGGATGCTGAGTGAAATCCTTCAGTCCCTGGGGAAGCAAGCAAGCAGCTGGATCTCCAGCTGAAGAGAGAGGCAGCTCCAGCCACCGCACTTTTCCTTTTTTTTCTTTCTTTCTACCATCTCAGCAAGTATTTATTTTAGTAAAACAGAATAAAGTAGGGAGAAACAAGAAAGGGAGGTAGAAACATCTGCTTCCATGCATGGGAAATGAAGAGGACTCTAAACTCAGCACTTGATATGGTGTTTATTAAAGGGTTCCATGTTGAATTCTCTCAGGAATCATAATATCTGGCACTATCACCCAGCAGCCCCTAATCATCTGGCTGTGTCCAAGCAAAGACAATGGGTTAAGATGAGTCAATAGTAATGACCCTGAGGACCATGGGTGGCTCTTACCACGCCTCCCAGATGTCAGCCACACTCTCACTCCTTTCCTGTCAGTGTTCCTGTGTGCAGCGCCATCTACCTTCCTACAGTGTCATCTTCCTTCCTGCAGCGTCATCTTCCTTCCTGCAGCGCCATCTTCCTTCCTGCAGTGCCATCTTCCTTCCTGCAGTGTCATCTTCCTTCCTGCAGTGTCATCTTCCTTCCTGCAGCTTCATCTTCCTTCCTGCAGCTTCATCTTCCTTCCTGCAGCACCATCTTCCTTCCTGCAGCATCATCTTCCTTCCTGCAGCGCCATCTTCCTTCCTGCAGCGCCATCTTCCTTCCTGCAGCGCCATCTTCCTTCCTGCAGCGCCATCTTCCTTCCTGCAGCGTCATCTTCCTTCCTGCAGTGCCATCTTCCTTCCTGCAGCGTCATCTTCCTCCCTGCAGTGCCATCTTCCATCCTGCAGTGTCATCTTCCTATCTGCAGCGTCATCTTCCTTCCTGCAGCACCATCTTCCGTCCTGCAGTGTCATCTTCCTTCCTGCAGCGTCATCTTCCTTCCTGCAGTGTCATCTTCCTTCCTGCAGCGTCATCTTCCTTCCTGCAGTGCCATCTTCCATCCTGCAGTGTCATCTTCCTTCCTGCAGCGTCATCTTCCTTCCTGCAGTGCCATCTTCCTTTCTGCAGAGTCATCTTCCTTCCTGCAGCGCCATCTTCCTTCCTGCAGCACCATCTTCCTTCCTGCAGTGTCATCTTCCTTCCTGCAGCACCATCTTCCTTCCTGCAGCGCCATATTCCTTCCTGCAGCGCCATCTTCCTTCCTGCAGCGTCATCTTCCTTCCTGCAGCGCCATCTTCCTTCCTGCAGTGTCATCTTCCTTCCTGCAGCGTCATCTTCCTTCCTGCAGCATCATCTTCCGTCCTGCAGTGTCATCTTCCTTCCTGCAGCACCATCTTCCTTCCTGCAGCGTCATCTTCCTTCCTGCAGTGTCATCTTCCTTCCTGCAGCACCATCTTCCTTCCTGCAGCACCATCTTCCTTCCTGCAGCGCCATCTTCCTTCCTGCAGCATCATCTTCCTTCCTGCAGTGTCATCTTCCTTCCTGCAGTGTCATCTTCCTTCCTGCAGCATCATCTTCCTTCCTGCAGCATCATCTTCCTTTCTGCAGTGTCATCTTCCTTCCTGCAGCGTCATCTTCCTTCCTGCGGCGCCATCTTCCTTCCTGCAGCGCCATCTTCCTTCCTGCAGCACCATCTTCCGTCCTGCAGTGTCATCTTCCTTCCTGCAGTGTCATCTTCCTTCCTGCGGTGTCATCTTCCTTCCTGCAGCGTCATCTTCCTTCCTGCAGCATCATCTTCCGTCCTGCAGTGTCATCTTCCTTCCTGCAGCACCATCTTCCTTCCTGCAGCGTCATCTTCCTTCCTGCAGTGTCATCTTCCTTCCTGCAGCACCATCTTCCTTCCTGCAGCACCATCTTCCTTCCTGCAGTGCCATCTTCCTTCCTGCAGCATCATCTTCCTTCCTGCAGTGTCATCTTCCTTCCTGCAGTGTCATCTTCCTTCCTGCAGCGTCATCTTCCTTCCTGCAGCATCATCTTCCTTTCTGCAGTGTCATCTTCCTTCCTGCAGCGTCATCTTCCTTCCTGCGGCGCCATCTTCCTTCCTGCAGTGCCATCTTCCTTCCTGCAGCGTCATCTTCCTTCCTGCAGTGTCATCTTCCTTCCTGCAGTGTCATCTTCCTTCCTGCGGTGTCATCTTCCTTCCTGCAGCACCATCTTCCTTCCTGCAGCGTCATCTTCCTTCCTGCAGTGCCATCTTCCTTCCTGCAGCGTCATCTTCCTTCCTGCAGCATCATCTTCCTTCCTGCAGTGTCATCTTCCTTCCTGCAGCACCATCTTCCTTCCTGCAGTGCCATCTTCCTTCCTGAAGTGTCATCTTCCTTCCTGCAGTGTTATCTTCCTTCTTGCAGTGTTATCTTCCTTTCTGCAGTGTCATCTTCCTTCCTGCAGCGCCATCTTCCTTCCTGCAGCGTCATCTTCCTTTCTGCAGCGTCATCTTCCTTCCTGCAGCGCCATCTTCCTTCCTGCAGCACCATCTTCCTTCCTGCAGCGCCATCTTCCTTCCTGCAGCGCCATCTTCCTTCCTGCAGCATCATCTTCCTTCCTGTGGTGTCATCTTACTTCCTGCGGTGTCATCTTCCTTCCTGTAGCACCATCTTCCTTCCTGAAGTGTCATCTTCCTTCCTGCAGTGTTATCTTCCTTCTTGCAGTGTTATCTTCCTTTCTGCAGTGTTATCTTCCTTCCTGCAGCGTCATCTTCCTTCCTGCAGTATCATCTTCCTTCCTGTGGTGTCATCTTACTTCCTGCAGTGCCATCTTCCTTCCTGCGGTGTCATCTTCCTTCCTGCAGTGCCATCTTCCTTCCTGCAGCACCATCTTCCTTCCTGCAGTGTCATCTTCCTTCCTGCAGCATCATCTTCCTTCCTGCAGCGCCGTCTTCCTTCCTGCAGTGTCATCTTCCTTCCTGCAGTGTCATCTTCCTTCCTGCAGCGTCATCTTCCTTCCTGCAGTGCCATCTTCCTTCCTGCAGCGTCATCTTCCTTCCTGCAGCGCCATCTTCCTTCCTGCAGTGCCATCTTCCTTCCTGCAGCGTCATCTTCCTTCCCGCAGTGTCATCTTCCTTCCTGCAGTGTCATCTTCCTTCCTGCAGCGTCATCTTCCTTCCTGCAGCGTCATCTTCCTTCCTGCAGCGCCATCTTCCTTCCTGCAGTGCCATCTTCCTTGCTGCAGTGTCATCTTCCTTCCTGCAGTGTCATCTTCCTTCCTGCAGCACCATCTTCCTTCCTGCAGCGTCATCTTCCTTCCTGCAGCTCCATCTTCCTTCCTGCAGTGTCATCTTCCTTCCTGCAGCACCATCTTCCTTCCTGCAGCTCCATCTTCCTTCCTGCAGTGCCATCTTCCTTCCTGCAGTGCCATCTTCCTTCCTGCAGCACCATCTTCCTTCCTGCAGCTCCATCTTCCTTCCTGCAGTGTCATCTTCCTTCCTGCAGTGTCATCTTCCTTCCTGCAGCACCATCTTCCTTCCTGCAGCTCCATCTTCCTTCCTGCAGTGTCATCTTCCTTCCTGCAGTGTCATCTTCCTTCCTGCAGTGTCATCTTCCTTCCTGCAGTGTCATCTTCCTTCCTGCAGTGTCATCTTCCTTCCTGCAGTGTCATCTTCCTTCCTGCAGCATCATCTTCCTTCCTGCAGCGCCATCTTCCGTCCTGCAGTGTCATCTTCCTTCCTGCAGTGTCATCTTCCTTCCTGCAGTGTCATCTTCTTTCCTGACATCTTCCTTCCTGCTGTGCTGGCTTTGGTCCACAGTGACCACAGAAAATAGCCCATCACTCCCACAGTCCAGGAACATTCCTGAGAAAAGGTCTGTTTGCCCTGTTTGGGTCTGGTGGCCAATGCACCAGCTGCCCCATTAAAGACAAGCACACAGGGGGATGGGATTGTCGGTGGTTGGCGTGTGCATTCTTTGCAGTGGGTTCTGGATTGGGAGTGGGTGCTCATGGGAAATGTGAGAGCCACAGATGTTGGACATGGAAGGCATCAGGTAGAGAGAATGCTTTCCTTCCCTGCCGGGTCCAGGTGATCCCCAGGCTCTGACAGAGGCAGGCAGAGCTCCCAAGCTGTGTTTTCTCCTTGTCATGGGGCCTCAGAATTGCTTCACTTCCTCTTATCTCCTCCTAGCCACATTTACTCCCAAAGTTTTGCCTTTCCATTTAGTTTTCTTTACCAAGCCCCTTCGCCTGGCCAGCAGCCCTGTTGAGGCCGTGTTAGGCGGAGTCGTTGCCTCTTCATGCTTAACCGCTGTCCTATGTCTCTTTTCTGGCTGCTCTCCTTTTCTAGTCTTTAAACATCACCTTTCTATGGGCCACTTAGGACCGGTGGTTCTCAGGAAGGGAAGGAAATGTTTATTTCTGCCCCTGCTCGTTGCCCAGACTTTGGATCTCTATGCACAGGATGACATGCTAGCCAGTCAGCAGAAGCCAGCAGTTTAGAGAGTGGTAACCATTCCTGAGGGAGTCATTGCTGAGATCAAGCATGTCTACGTAAGCAGGAACTGTGGTTGTCCACTGTTCCTGGGGCCTGGGGACATTCGCAGTCTGTGCTCAGACTGAGCAGGCACTGGTTAAATGAATGTATTGGTGAAGGGGGTGAAGAAGGTGGTTGGGCCTCCTGAGTCCCTGGCTGTGTAGAGTCAACGCCTTTGACAGCAGCAGAGGCTGTGAGACACTGGAAGGCAGCAGGAGAGCCAGGTGTCTCTGTGGGGTGCGTGCCATTCTCTGCCTTTTCTTCTTGCCCCGTGTCACCTGCCTTTGTGCCGTACCCACCATCATGAGCATGCTGTTAATCTCATGTAGACCCATGATTACTAGTGAGCACAGGAGTGGCACAATTAGCCAAGGGCACATTCCATACTTGGTATCAACACACACACATGCCATACACACTTATACACACTTGCACACAGGCACACATACATGCCTGCACACAGACATACACACACTCACACAGCCCCTCACACAAACAGCAAGAATACCCAGATAACCGGGCTTGTTCACATTTGGAGTGTGTTTTCCGGTGCGTCTGGGCAGCTGATGAGACATCTGCGTCTGGCTGAGCCACTGTGAGCGGCCAAAACCCACAGGTGGCCCAGGACTGGTGAGGACTGGGTCTGACGCCCTTCCTCCTGCGGTCATTCAGATATACACAGATGCTTTGGTGATTCATAAAGTGACAATCATGTGAATAGACGGTGGTGTATGCTTCTGAAGAAAGAGAGTATTGATGACCGTGGAGAGAGGGAGGCAGGCAGGAAGCAAGAAAGCGGTTCTCAGAGGGGCCTGGCCAGGGCCTGGTTCAGTGGGGTGCCGTGGGGACCTCACTGGCTAGATCCTGGCCTTGGCGTGGTGCCTCAGGCTCCCCACCCACCCTATCTGCACGTACCTGGAGCCCTCGAGGAGGGTGGTAGGAGCTGCAATGAGTAGCTCAGGTTAGGCTCAGCTCTGCAAACATCCTGACCAGAGCAGAGACTGCGTGTGCAGAGGCCTGCGTGGGCCCGGGTGGCCTGGCTCCGCTATGCCAACCAGAGCTGCCTCTGACCCCAAGGCGGGTTTCCAGGGTGCAGCAGCTGGCCGTTAGCCCGCCAGATCACCCTGCAGGCTGATCGACAGCGTGCGAGGACTGGTCCGTGCCTGTGGTTTCCAGCCTGCTGGCCCAGGTGCAGGGGCCTCTGGGAAGGTCAGGGGTCATGCGCCACATCTCCCTGGCCCTGGATGTGCACCGAGGCCTGTCTGGCTTCCCCCAGGAGTTGTGACTCAGTTCAGAGCGATCCTCACGGCGTGGAAGAAGAAATGGCTGAGGGATGTTGGGTGGGTAAGAGAGGACCAAACATCATGGTGACATTCTCCAACGCTCGTACAGTGACCAGATAGGGACACAGAGTGGCTGAGTGAGAAGGAAGAGCAACACCTTCCCCACGAAGCCCTGCAGGGTGTGAGAGGCTAAGTCCCCCACAAGGGCAGAGCTGGCACGATTGAAAAGCAGCTGCCCGTTAAAGCGTGACCCGTGGCCAACAGCTATTCCTTGTTTTCCCCTCTTTTTTCAGAGGATGCTGGGTAAATGCCGACTGCCTGGCACAGAGCCGCAGCTGTTCTGAGACTCGCTAGGGCCAGCTGGGTGGTCAGGCGTGCCCAAGAGACCGCGAAGAGGCCAGGCAGCCCGTGGGCTGAAAGGAGGCCCTGCTGCCTGAGCCGCTGGCCTGCTGCTGAGCCGCGTGGCCGGGGCTGCGGTGGTGCCTGGCGGCTCAGAGGACAAGGCTGACCCCACTGCGGCCGCGCTCTCTCCAGCGTCGGGGAGGTGTAGCACAGGTGAAGCCGGCCGGGCTTTGCCTCTTCTAGCTCTTTCTCCAGCTCCTTCCGATTTGCATATTCTGGCAGAGGCTGTAGGGCTCTGTCAGGTGTTGTCACCTGGGTGTGTGAAAATACTGTACGGAGGGGTTATAATTACATGGGCAAGATACTGAGTACATTTCTTACCAAGCATTGTTGCCTCCTCCTTTGTTTCCCATTCCCATCCCTTCCCATCCCCCACCCCTCTTCCCCCTTGGCCAAAGTTGTAAAATTCGTTTTTCGACATAACGTCTTGTACATCTCATTGTTGCAATGGGTCCACCTGTAGCCCTATTTAAATGATTTGCTTTTTTTCCTTCCCCTTTACAAATTATACCAACATCAAATACAGTGAAAGCAGGGGTTATACCGTGGGGGAGGGACATACAAAGCAGCAAAGAAATCATCTTATAAATATGTTAGAAACAATCACAAGAAAGAAAAACATTTGAATACATATCTTGGGATTCATTCCCCTAACATCAACTTATCTACCTTTTTTGCTTGTCCCAGACATATACTAGTTATTGCAAATAAGGGAAACCATGGGACCTATGTTTCTTTGGGCCTGGCTTACTTCACTTAAAATAATTTTTTCCAAGTCTTTCCATTTCCTAGCAAATGGGGCAATGCCATTCTTCCTGATGGAGGCATAGGATTCCATTGTGTGTATAGACCACATTTTCCTGGTTTTGAGCCCCTTGGGCCCGCCCTTGCCTGTAGGTGTTTCTGCTTGTGTCAGGCTTCCCTGTGATCTTCGCTGAAGATCACAAATCTGTAACGTGTGTTTTTTTTATATTGACCTGACATTGGGTACTTATGGACCGCGATGTGTTTCTATTTTAACATTACATCGTAACCCGCCATAGCTAAGTGGCCCTCCCAACAGTGCGTTCACCTTTCCATTTCCCCTCGGAAGCTTTTCACAGTGCCCACCCTCGAGGACTCAGAGCTCAGGTCCAACCCTGCCCCCTCCCAGTGGTGAAACAATGTTCGTTTCTTACTCCTGTATCCTCCGCTTTTGTGCTCTCCTCTTTGGTCAGATCAGTGTTGAAATCCTACAGTTTGGACTCTGAGGAAGCGTCCACCGAAGCTTGGAGTTTCAGGTACTTACAAGGGCCCTTCCGGAGGTGAGGTTCCTTTTTGTCTTGTGATGTCAGTCATTTGAATTGGTTTCTGACTCACATCTATGCGTCCAGACAGCACCGTGAGAACGAATGCAGGCCCTCTGGTCTCTTCTTAGCGAGATCAGCAGTACCTGCTCCCTTCCTGAGCCCTGTCTACGACCTTGGGGTTCCTCGGGTCACAGAGCCCCTCCAGTAGCATCCAGTATAATGGCCGCCCAGGCTTTATGAATTGTGAAATTTGTTAACTGCCTAGTCTCCCCGAACCCTCTCAGCAGCCCCGAGAGGCAGCATTACCCACCATGCCCATTTCACAGATTCCAGAAACTGTAGACTCTTCTGCAAGGGGGTGGAGGCTGCAGTAGAATCTGCAAGGGGGGGGGGCTTCCTGGGAGTGATGAGAATTTGCACCTCTCTGATTATTCCTTCGGTTAATCATTGCATCCTGTTTTTCCCTATGGTACCTCCGACTCAGTTGATGATCTTTGCATTCTCTTCTGGGGTCAATGACCTATGATTCTATGCTGTGGAGTGAGAATATGCGCATGCAACATGGGCTGAACCTTGTTGTCAGGTTAATATGTTTAAGGCCACTAGTCCTGGGAAATCTAGACTCCCGGCCTTCATCAGCAGGCTGTACAATTCCTTGGTGGGTGTATTTACCCTATGCAAGAGTTTAAACATCTTTGTGGGAAACATGGCATGAACTGCGATGAACACAGCACAGAGAGCTCCCGGGAAGCAGGAACAAGTCAGCCTCGCCGCCCGTCACCGGGTGGGTGATTCTTATGTGAGTTTCTAAGTGGATCCTTGCTTGGTGAGTACCGTGGTCATCAATTCTGCGAGCTCTGGGATGATGGTCGATGTGGAGGTTGTTTGGAGGACTCCCGAGTCTGAAGCGGAAAACCAGGCCTGGATTCTTCGTTGTGAGTGTTGTCACTTCCAGTGGCTGGACTGTGAGGCTCTGCCTCGGAGATGGTTGCCGGGGCTTGGGCTGGGGTGAGCTGAAGGCACTGGCACGGGGTGGGGGAGGGCTTTGGGGTGGGGAAGGACAGCATTGGTCAAGTCCTGCTGGCTAGACTTGTGGTGGGGAGGATCTTATAGAAAGTTGTAGGCAGAAAGGTTAAGGACCTGTGCCCTGGCCCCCTGAGGGGTCTCCTCTCCTCAGCCTCAGCCCCTGAATGCTTCCTGCAGCCACGGCGGACGCATTGGCAGCCTGCCAGCAGCCTTGATCTCGGCCAGCAGTGGGGTGGGGGGATGTCAACACTTCTTTAGTAAAAGGCAAATACTGTTGTCATTTTAGGTACAAGAGAGGAGGGAAATGTGAAGACCAAGCTTGGAGACCAAATGCTGTCCGGGTGGCATTGTGCCAATCTGTCATGAAAGGAAGCGGGGTGGGGGGGGGTGGCTAGGGAGACAGCAGTGTCAGGGCAGAGGAAACACCAGCACTGGAAGAGGAATGATGAGAAATGCAGACCAAGCAAAGGGAATGGTGAATAATAAGACAGCGTACACACTCGACACCTAACCCTGGGCTAGAGATCTGCCTCTGCCACACGTGTTCCTGCTCATCCCCTCGCCACCATCTTGCCCCCTGCCCGATGCGTTCATTCTCT
Source organism: Dipodomys merriami (assembly GCF_024711535.1). Taxonomy (NCBI): domain Eukaryota; kingdom Metazoa; phylum Chordata; class Mammalia; order Rodentia; family Heteromyidae; genus Dipodomys; species Dipodomys merriami. Next base: position 1,191 of record NW_027204657.1, on the reverse strand, counting down.
CCATGGGATGTCTCACAGCGGGGCTCAGGGAAAGGGACGTGCTTTTCCCGTTCACACCTGACAAGCTCCTTAGGACCCGCTGTGCCGTTCTGTGGCACAGTGCCCGTGTGGGGAGCCTGTTCTTTGACTTCTTGTGTTGCAGATTCAGTTAATAGTGAATGGTCTGTCGCGAATGGTCTTGGTAGTGCCAGGTGGTCTGCCAAGGGTCACCCCGGGCCCATCAGCAACGGGAGATAAGCTGTGTCCATTCCAGCGTGGTGTCTTTCCTTTGCGATCTACATTAGCATCTCCTGGAAACACAATTGCCGGTCTCAGTGGTGAATTTGCTATGGAAAAAACACTCATTTTGGATAAAACCAAAAGATCAATGTAACCACCTTTCCAAGAGAGAAGGGTTGCCAAGGCCGTCGAGGGCAGTGGCCTGGGCTCTGTTGGTGATGCCAGAGCCGCTGTGATCTCCCCCACTCTAAGGACAGATCAGTAATACCAGAGATGAACATTGGGCAGGTGAAGTTGCTGGAGCTTTTGCTGTTAAATGTTTTTTGGATGTTTGTGCTTTCAGTCGGGTTGCAGCTCCGCTTTGTTCACCGTGATCCTCAACAGCCTTTAACTCTCCGGTCATTCTCCTTGAGACATCACGTATCTCTTGTCTGTATTGGCCAGCGGCCCAAGACATCATGTATCTCTTGTCTGTATTGGCCAACGGCCCAAGTACAGAGTCTTACCTGGCCTAAGTGTCTCCTGTGTCACCGCTTTGCTCTGAGTCTAGCTCTGTAAGACGATAGCATGTCATTGTCACGAAGGTAGAAAGCACAGTTCTCTGGTTTATCGCTCCGAATCTGGGCTGCATCTTTAGCAGCAGAGGGAGGAGCTAGAGCAGGCTTCTCGTCTGGGATTGTCCACAGGTACTGCCAGCCTAGAGCTGGTGCCTGGCCAGGAAAGAGCACCAGCAAATTGCTGGAGATCAGCCATGGGGTTCAACGGTCATGCGGTCCCTTAAATGGTGCGGGTCGTAGAGGGCATGGAGTGGGCACCCCCAAAGCCATTGAAGAGCCCTCAGGGAAGCCAGGCCCTGGTGGCTCATGCCACCAGGAGGTGGCTGAGATTTAGAGGATTGTCATTCAAAGCCAGTCCAGGGAGAAAATTATTCAAGACTTCATTTTCATTTAACCAGCCAAGAGCTGGACTAGA
>NW_027204656.1:0-23246 GCF_024711535.1 Dipodomys merriami | reverse complement strand
ATGCTAATTTTGAGCTGAAGAACTGAGGGACAATGTCAACCTAGAGTTCAAGCCCTATGACAAACAAACATTAATTTTCAAATGCAAGATTATAGTGATGGAGAACTAGTCTTGAAAAGAAAATTCAGGACAGCACCTTGGACCTCAGTTCAAACCTCAGGACATACAAACAGGGACACACAGGCATAACTTAAAAGTCATAAACACTATGCAACCCATCTCAGGACACAAGGCTCTTTTACATAGCTGCTCACTGTTCCTCTCATATACAAGCATCCAAAGAAATTATTTTCTTTTATTTACAGTCTTGGCGGTTTCTTTGAATAATCAATTCAAGGTTGGAAACCATACAACATAGAAGATAAACAGATGGATACACACCTGTAATACTTTCATTCAGGTGTTGGTAGGAAGCTTGGACGTATGACTCAACTGTGGCTGGCACAGCAAGACCTATGGCAGAACAACACTGAAACATCAAAAATGAATGACTGAATGAATGAATACATTTATTGTCATAGTCTGAAACCTTATGGCCCTCACAATTGTCCTGATCATGATAAGCATCAAAGAAAGTGTTTTTGTTATGGCACACAATGAAACTAGTATACTGATAGCAAAGAGCCTAGCATGGCTGACCTGAGACTGAGCAATCTGAAATAAGCCCTGCAGGAACATTCTGGTGACAAACCAAACCAGTCATTGTTCAAAGTAGCTTGGCCTTTAGCTTCTGTAAGCACACTTACCTTGCTGGGCCATTTCCTTCACAGCCTGCAATTGCTGAGAAACTGTCACAAATCTCTAATTTTCTTAGGTTGTTCACTTCACTGAACATGCCCTTTGCAGAATTACTTCTTCCTAGAAATTTATTCCATACCACTATCTCTCTCCCCATCTAAATTTGCTTACAAATACCATGTACAAGTCTACATTTGGTGATTAGACTCTAGAGGGGGATGCCTCTGTGTAAGAATATTTTACCGTCAATAGCTATATACACAACAACACATCCACATGTGTCTTTCCTCATGGCTATTTCTACTTCCTGTGCAAACCACATGTTTGGGACCAGCCTAGGCAGAAATGTTTGCAAGACCTCAGGTGAGAAATGAGCACATTTGGAAGAATTACTCTAGTGGAGGAACACTAGGAGCACAAGGCCCTGAGTTCTGTCTCCAATATCACACACACAAAAAGGCAGAGGTTTGTTTGGTTTTTTTTTTTAGAAAATCGAGGAAATACAGGCTTAAATGAGAATATTAAAGAACTGCTATTAACTTAATAGAAAAGATGAAGAATAGTAAACTTATAAAGAAAACGTCCTTATTTCTTGGAGACTTATACTGAAGTGTTAGGAGTGAATTCTTTAATTAAATTTAATTAAATTCTTTAATAGCAACAGTAAAGTGGATAAGAAAGAAAAAAATAAAATTTGCACAATTTTTAAATGTGCCTGCTGATAGGTAAATATTCCTTATATAATTTTTCTCTACTTCTGCTCGGCTAAATTTTTTTTATAATATGTATGCAAACATCTCTAAACATCCAGGAAAGCCAGAGAACACACCAAGAATATTCTTGGTGCAGAGGCACAACACCAAGAATGAGTCTCCACATCTGCAGAACTGGTGTCAAGAAGCAACCGATTGCACAGTGCCAGGGGCAGACACCTCAGCTGGAGCTGCCACCCTCATCTGCCATGGTAGCCATCATTAGGAACACTGCCCATTGTCACTGCTGATATCTTTGCCAGGCAAGAGTCTAAATGATCCCTTCCTGAACTCTGATTCAAAGGAAAACTGAAAAGCCTTTACCAGACATTTCAATTGTGTAGAAAACGAAACAGGCACAGATTTGTTGATGTTAAAATTAAAGTGTATCTTTATCATCAAACACTTTCCAGAGAGCAAAATGCCAAACCATGATTTAAAAGAATGACCATAAAACATATTTAACTAGTACTGGTATAAGCAATGAAAACATAGATCTAGAAATATAAAACAAAGAATTTAAAAATCCATGTTTGAGAGTAGATTCCTTATATAAGTGCTGAGCTTCTTTGAGAGTGTTATACAACTTGATATATAGCATTATTGGTCAAGATTTAAATTTTACTATTTGAAACAGAACATAAGGACTAACATGTGGATACTATTTTATAGCTTATCAAATACTTCTTAAGGTATTAATATTAATCCTTTAATCCCTTTACACAAGTTTAAATAAGAGGTGTGAATCTTCAACAGTTTTTTGTAAAAGATATAAGAAGATAGCTAAGTGACTAGATATGCTAATCATTAACATTAATAAAATGGCTTTTATCTTAAATAGGTACTGCTTTAAAATGTTGATCTTCTCTAAGAATAGGGGACTTGAAAAGCCAAAAAGAATGGCAAATGTAAGACATATATGTACAACAAACACAGACAATTTAGTGACATTGAGCCCTCTGTGGTCTAATTCTTGCTACTAATAGCCAGGACACAGTCTGCTATAGAACCCACACTCCAAAATGTTACCCCAGTAGTTAAACACTGAGCTGAAGAACAAAATGGCTTCTGACATAGAGCCTCATCATTTTGACCTAGTAAACTCAGACTTCATTCAGAGAAGCTTCCTAGCAATAAGCCACTAAGGACAAGAGAGTCTTGAGCTGAACTAAATAGAAAAGAATGGGAAAAGAAAGAAAAGGGAACAAGAGTGAGATATACCTAAAATGATCATGTGTTCCTGTTCTCTGAGTCCAACCAACTTGTGCCATTGTCCCAGAATAATTATTAATAGGGTCCAATTTTCAGTATTTAAGTAATTCTGATTGGGACAATGAATACCGTGGAGAAAGCCTAGAAACAATGAGAGTCTGAAGATGTGTGCATGTGTGTGCGTGTGTGTGTGTGAGTGTGTGTGTGTGTGTGTGCACGCGCACGCGTGCGTGTGTGTGTGCTTGTGTGTGTGTGTGTGTGTGTGTGTGTGTGTGTGTGTGTGTGTGTGTGTGAGTGTGTATGTAAAGGCTAACCTTAGCCAAACCGGGCCCAGAAGCCACAGGGAAGAAATTTACTTCATCCCGTGTGTATAAGGGCTCATTGACAATTCATAAGCTCAATAATCACAGGAGTAGGAAATAGTATTTTATAGCTTGTCTTTAAGCAATAAGACAGAAAATGTGAAGAGAACAGGAAAGAATTCAGGTGTCAAAAGGTGTTCTGTCACAGGACTACCAAAGGCAACAGTATCAGATGTAGAGTGAAGGATTGACTCCCACCCTATTGTCCCAGGTCCATACAGATGCCAGACAAATTCCCAGGTATGTTTGTTTGATGTGCCTGAACCCAGCTGTGAACATCCCACATGAGCTCATTTGAAAGGCACAATTCACTAGACTAGGCCCTTTCATTCATCTCTGCCTCCTTGCTCAGATGAAAAGCCCAGCTCCTACCCACAACCTCCAAACTGTAGGAAGGTCTGTGCCCCTTGGTGTTCCTCAATAAACAGTCCTCACCTATTGACAATTGAGTCAAGCCTATCCCCTTTCAGTCCTCCTCCCTTTTCCCAATATTGAAGGTCTTAATAAGAGCCCATAGAGGGTCCAATGAGAAGGAAGTTGTACAAACAAGTGACTGGGAGTCACCTCTTTGTAAACCAAGTCTGCTGCACTCCTGATTAACTGTACTACTGAGTACTTACATGTTAAGACTTGACATTGAGAGAAGAAAGACAAAAAGCCAACATAACAAAACACTCAGAAAGTGCTCAGAATTGTATGAACATAATCCTGCCCTTAGGAAACTTACAAAATTCACTCCAAAGATTCCCTCAGTGGGTTTATAAGGCACATCTCTAATAACAAGAGGTCTTTGAAGGTAGTTGTTCTTCATAATTACGGGACTGTATCCATTTTGAAGGCTATGGATTATTTTGCTTTTGAGACCTCAATTTATATGCAACATTGATCAGTGACTGACAACAATTTGAACAGAGAAGAATGAGATCATTAGGAAAAATGAATGTAATACTTTCAGCTTATCACCAGAAGTATGTTGTTAGATCACAGAAAGTTTGTTTATTCACCCATTTATTTATCGAAGACCACTCTAAAGTCCCAGTAAAATCAAAGGAAATGCATAACAGAATTACCTATTTTGTAATTTCTAAGAAAGGAGAGAATTCAAAATTTCAGAAATCCTAGAAACAGGAGACCTGAATGAAATAATTTAGAGTCTGTGGTAAGCTGAAATGCTGAAGATTCTGAGCTTCTAAAACCTGCCAGGAAATATGCATATCCAGATTGTCATAGATAAGCATTTATTCAAAAAGAATATGGATGGTCTCTCTAAGATATAGCTCTTATTCCTTCAGTAGACATTAATATCCTTTGTTGAAAAGCAGAAACTTTTAACTCCACCCAAGGAAAAGCTAAGCAAAAAAAAATCAGACCAATATTAAACACCTACACACAGGTGAAAATGAAATACTACCCATTTGTTCATTCCCCCTTAAAAATGTCTGCTGACACCTGGACACTGATGGTTCATGCATATAATCCTAGTTACTCAGGTGGCTGAAACGTGAGGATCATGGTTCAAAGCTAGCATTGACAAAAAAGTCCATGAGAATCTTATCTTCAATTAACCACCAATAATCCAGAAGTGGGGGTATGGCTCAAGTGGTAGAGTACTAGCCTAGAACAAAAAAGTTCATGGATAGTACTCAGGTCCTGAGTTCTACCCCAAGACTGCCACACACAAAAAAGTTTGCTGACATCTTACATGAACCTAACCAGAGAACAAAATGAATAACATCTCTATTCATTAAGAAAGAGGCACGGTGGGGGAAAATGCCCCCAGAAACAGACAATAAACACATAAAATGAAGTTTTTCAAAGCCAAGGATGGGATGGTGCATGTCTGTCCCCCCAAATCCCAGCTACTCAGAAGGTGGAGATCAAGATGATCAAAGTTGGAGGCCATCTTGCACAAAAAATTGAAACATCATCTCAATAAACTGGGGATGATTGTGCATGTATCCCATCTCAAACTCCAGGAAGCTGTGGACAGGAGGATGTTGGTTCTGCCTAGTTAAGACAAAAAACATGAGGTCCTATATAAAATATAACTGAAGCTAAAAAGAGTAGAGATGTGTCTCAAGTGGCTGTGTGAGCATGTGCCCAGCAAACTAGTCTTGAGTTCAAACGTAAACAAGATAAACAAGCAAACAAATATGCAGATGGGAAACACATAAAATATTAAATGATTACCTGCTGTAGCATTTGGGAGAAAAACTATCTTCACACTCAGAAGACAAACATGAAGTAAACACAGATTACAAGGCAAGAGTTTCTATAAGGTCAAAAACAAGAAAGAAAGGAAGGAAGGAAGAAGATAGGGAGAGAGAGAAAGAGAGAGAGGAAGGAAGGAAGGAAAGAAAGAGAGGTAGCGAGGGAAGGGGAAAGAGGGAGGGAGGCAGGAAGGAAGGTAGACAAGACTGGGAGCTGGTCACCTCAGCTGTGGAATAAAAAGGTTGGCTCTACCATAGCATGGGGTGTGTTTCTGAATGGTTGCTTGAAGTCCTAGGGATTGAACTCAGAGCTCTATGATTGCTGGAAGGCCACTCTAACACTTGACTCATGCCTCCCTATAATCTTAATATGCTTCCCAATTAATGGGATGACAGGCATAATACAAAATTATGAGGTGATCACTGCACACAGCTGAATGTTCTGCCAGCTTCATCATGGGGTGGCCACAAAGTCTGTAACACATGGGCCTTTAGGGAACATTTCAGACTCAAACTTCAAAGATATACCGCTTGGTATCACAATAGCTGAATATCACCAGCATTAAACAAATTAATCATTACTTCTTTTCTATCAGAGAAGTAAAAGGACACAGGGAAAATCCTGTTCCTTTTTATGACACTGGAAGTATCTGGGTATATGCCAGTTATTGGCAAAGTAGCTGAGCCTCACATTTCCTGCCCAAGTCCTGCAGGGGAGAGGTGAGGTGAGCCACAGACTCTCATGCCTTTAACTTGTCAAGATGAACAGGTGGTACCTGGGTCTTGGACTCCAACTAAGAATGGAGTCCTCGGCAGACTTCAAGAACACACTCATCTCCCCCTTCTGGAGTGGCTGGATGTGAGAACCTGGACACTGAGCAAATATTCTTTTGTAGCAGCAACAAGATGGAACTTTTTGACACTCATTATGAGAGGCAAAGAGAAAAAAACTCTAGGTTTTCTTAAAATCAGGAGAAGACACAATTTTTTCTGGTCCCTTCTTGTGTAATTTTACTTCCCCACACTGACAAGAAGGTCCACAGAGCCAAGCATTTCCCATGCTATTTCCCAAATACTGCATGTTCTGATGAAACTGTTTCTATAAACATCACTGGAGCCATCTGCAAGCAGTGAAAAGCATCTTCAATGACCCACAAAGTGACAAGTGACAGAGCTGGAAACATAGCACAACTCAGTCCTGACTGTCCTAAAAACTTAGGGTAAGCCATAAAGGGGCCTATCCAATAGCATTCCACCAAGGACTCAGAGAAACCTGGTATTTCCTAAGTGACAGAGCCATTCCAACTCCTGTCCTGGGACTACTTAGAAACCCTACTCTAAGTGCCACAGAGCTGTAACTCCTGTGATAACCTCACCCCCACAAGTTATGTGCTCTTAGTAAGGCTAAGAATATTTCTTATTGGAAGGGTGATGACAACAGATCAGCTAAGACTATGGGAGAGTTGTCAAGTCAATGGGCAACCTGGTGAACCAGAGAGAGACAGTGGCTGTGATGAAAATAAAAAGAAAATACACTTTTAATGCCCTTCTTTTAAAAGTGTTAGTAGGTCTATGCTAAAGGTAAGATAGACACACATGCTTAGAGACATTTAAAACATTGTACATTAAGGTGTTGGTAGTGTTCCATTCTTTCTGCTGAGATATGGAATTAGTTTTTTTGGGGGTTTTTTTTTTTGCATTTTCTTTTTTTTTTTAATTTAATTTTTTTTTTATTTGAGAACATACTGTACAGAGGGGTTACAATTACATGGGCAGGATAATGCATACATTTCTTACCAAGCATTGCAGCCTCCTCCTTTGTTTACCCTTCACCTCCCTTCCCAGCCTCCCCCCTCCCCCCACCCAATTATACCCCCCTCCCCCCCACACACCGACATTGTAAAGTTGGTTTTCACATGACATTTTGTACTTCTCATTGTTGCAACAGGTCCACCTGAATCCTTAAACGACTTGTTTGTCCCCATCTCCTCCACATGTTATACTGACATCAAATAAAGTGAAAGCGGGGGTTACACTGTGGGGGAGGGACATACAAAGCAACAAAGAAATAATCTTATAAATGCGTTAGAAACACATGCATGAAAGAAACGAAAACATTGAAATACATATTTAAGGGTTCATTTTCCTAACATCACATTATCTGACCTTTTCCGCTTGACTCATACCTATACTAGATATTGCAAATAAGGGAAACCATGGGACCTATGCTTCTTTGGGCCTGGCTTACTTCACTTAATATAATTTTTTCCAAACCCTTCCATTTCCTAACAAATGGGGAAATGTCATTCTTTCTGATGGAGGCATAGAATTCCATTGTGTATATATACCACATTTTCTTGATCCATTCATCTACTGAGGGGCAACTGGGTTGGTTCCATATCTTAGCTATGGTAAATAATGCTGCAATAAACATAGTTATGCTGGTAGCTTTAGTGTGGTCTTGTTTGTATAAATTTGGGTAAATGCCCAAAAGTGCGATTGCTGGATCATAGGGGAGATCTATGTGAAGACTTTTGAGGAACCTCCATACTGCTTTCCAAAGTGGTTGAACAAGTTTACATTCCCACCAACAATGAAGTAAGGTTCCTTTCTGTCCACATCCCCTCCAGCATCTGTTGTTGTTAGAGTTCTTGATTTTTGCTGTTCTAACTGGAGTGAGGTGATATCTCAATGTTGTTTTGATTTGCATTTCTTTTATGGCTAGGGATGTTGAACATTTCTTCATGTGTCTATTGGCCATCCTTCTTTCTTCTTCAGAGAAGCTTCTCTTTAAGTCTTTCGCCCACTTATTTATTGGGCAGTTGTTTCTTTGAGGATTTATTGTTGGGTAGTTTAATTTTTTGAGTTCCAAGTATATTTTAGATATGAGACCCTTGTCTGTTGTATGGCTAGTAAAGATCTTCTCCCAAACGGTGGGCTTTCTATAAGGATCTAGCTTTAGTTTTCTACATGTAGTTAACCAATTTTGCCAGCACCATTTACTGAAGAGGCTGTCTTTCTTCCATTCTATTGTTTTAGCTTCCTTATCGAAGATTAGATGGCTATAGGTCTGTAGGTTCATTTCTGGGTTTTCAATTCTATTCCATTGGTCCTGAGGTCTGTTCTTATGCCAATACCAAGCTGTTTTGATTACTATGGCTTCATAGTAGAGTTTGAAATTTGGTATTGATATTCCTCCAGCAGTGTTCTTTCCGTTGAGGAGCGTTTTTGCTATTCGGGGTCTTCTATTGTTCCATACGAATTTTGGGATTGCCTCTTCTATTTCCTTGAAGAATGAGGGTGGAATTTTGATAGGTATCCCATTGAATTTGTAGATAGCCTTGGGAAGTATTGCCATTTTCACGATGTTAATCTTGCCAATCCAGGAGCATGAGAGGTTTTGCCATTTTTTAAGTTCTGTGTTGATTTCCTTTTTCAAGATTTTAAAGTTTTCATCATAGAGGTCCTTCACTTCTTTGGTTAAGTTAATTCCTAAGTATTTTATTTTTTGTGGGGCTATTACAAATGGAGTTGCTTTCCTAATTTCAGCCACACTTTTCTCATTGTTGGCATATAGAAAAGCCATTGATTTTGGGGGGTTAATTTTATAACCTGCTACTTTGCCAAAGTTTTGAATCAGCTTGAGTAATTTGGGAGTGGAGTCTATGGGATTCTTTAAATACAAGATCATGTCATCTGCAAAGAGGGAGAGTTTTATTTCTTCTTTCCCTATTTGGATCCCCTTTATGTCTGCATCTTGTCTTATTGCTGTAGTTAGGCATTCTAATACTAGATTGAAGAGAAGTGGAGAGAGTGGGCATCCTTGTCTTGTTCCTTAGTTAAGAGGAAATGGCTTTAGTTTTTCACCATTGAGTATAATGCTGGCTGTAGGTTTGTCATATACAGCCTTTATTGTATTGAGGAATGATCCATGGATTCCTAATTTTTCCAGAACCTTCATCATAAAGGGGTGTTGGATCTTGTCAAATGCTTTTTCTGCATCTATTGAGATAACCATGTGGTTCTTATTCTTGCTCCTGTTGATGTGATGAATAATATTAATTGATTTGCGTATATTGAACCAGCTTTGCATCCCTGAAATGAATCCTGTTTGATCATGGTGTATGATTTTTTGGATGAATTGTTGAAGTCGATTGGCCAAAATTTTGTTGACAAGTTTTGCATCAATGTTCATCAAAGAAATGGGTCTATAGTTCTCTTTCTTTGATGAGTCCCTGCCTGGTTTTGGGATGAGGGTTATGATGGCTTCATAGAATGTGTTCGGTAGTGAGCTTTCTCTTTCAATTTCATTGAAGAGTTGGAGGAGTATTGGTGTGAGCTCTGCTTTGAAGGCCTTGTAAAATTCCGCTGTAAAACCATCTGGTCCTGGACTTTTCTTAGCTGGGAGGTCTCTTATTGCTGTTTCTATTTCAATGCTTGATATGGGCCTGTTAAGCTGGTTTAACTCATCTTGGTTTAGTTTTGGCATGTCAATATTTGCTAGGAAAAGTCCATTTCTGTCAAGTTCTCAAAGTTATTAGCATAAAGTTTTGAGAAGTATTCCCTTATAATGTTCTGAATCTTGGTTGTTTCCGTGGTGATGTTTCCATTCTCATCTCTGAGTTTATTAATTTGGGTGTGTTCTCTCCTTTTTCTGATAAGGTTTGCTAAGGGTCTGTCAATTTTGTTAAGTTTTTCGAAGAACCAACTCTTTGTTTTGTTGATTTTTTCTATAGTTTTTTTGGATTCTAATTCATTTAATTCTGATTTAATTTTGATTATTTCTTTCCGTCTACTGGATTGGGGTTTATCTTGCTGCTCTTTTTCAAGGAGGTTTAGATGTGTCATTAAATTGTTAGTTTCAGATCTCTCCAATTTGTTGATGTAGGAGCTCAGAGCTATAAACTTGCCTCTGAATACTGCCTTTGCTGTGTCCCAGAGGAGCTGGTAATTTGTGTGTTCATTTTTGTTGAATAGCATGAACATTTGAATTTCCTTTCTAATCTCTTCCATGACCCACTCATGATTCAGCAGTGTGTTGTTCAGCCTCCATGTGATACCGGACTTTCTTTGGTGGCTTTTGGTGTTGAGTTGTTATTTTATTCCATTGTGGTCAGAGAGAATGCAAGGTATAAGTTCAATGTTTCTGAATTTAGAGAAGTTTGCTTTGTGGCCTAAAATGTGGTGTATTTTAGAAAACGTTCCATGTGCTGCTGAGAAGAACGTGTATTCTGATGCTGCTGGGTGAAATGTTCGGTAAATGTCTGTTAAGTCTGGTTGATCTATGTAGCTGTTTAGATCTGCGGTTTCTCTGTTGAGTTTTTGCCGAGTTGATCTATCTAGTGGGGAGAGTGGTGTGTTAAAATCCCCAACAATTAATGTCTTTGGATCTATATGGGATTTGAGGGAAAGTAGTGTTTCTTTGATAAATTTGGGTGCTCCATTGTTTGGCGAATAGATATTTAGAATTGTAATATCCTCCTGAAGGAGAGATCCTTTAATTAGTATGTAGCGACCTTCTTTATCTCTTCTCACGAATTTTAATTTGAAGTCTATTTTATCTGATATTAGGATTGCAACTCCCGCCTGTTTATGAGGGCCGTTTGCTTGGTAGATTTTGTTCCAGCCTTTAACATTGAAAATGTGTTTGTTTTTATGGGCAAGATGTGACTCCTGCAGGCAGCAGATAGAAGGGTCCTGTTTTTAAATCCAACAAGACAGTCTATGTCGCTTAATTGGAGAGTTCAGTCCGTTAACATTAAGAGATAGGACTGAGAGGTATTTGGGAGTTCCTGCCATGTTATCCACCTTCTTGGGGGCTGTGAAAACTGGGTTCTTCCTAAGGTTCTTGGATTCTCATTTTTGGTGCAGTTTCTTGGCCTTTGTTGGGGTCTTGTTGGTTTTCTATGTGTAGGACATCTTTAAGAATCTTTTGTAGGGCTGGTTTGGTGGAGATGTATTGTTTCAATTTTTCTTTGCTGTGGAAGTTTTTTTATTTGGCCTTCAGTTATGAAGGAGAGTTTAGCTGGGTACAGTATTCTTCGTTGATAGTTGTTTGTTTTTAGGGCATGGCATACGTCATTCCAGGCTCTTCTTGCTTTGATTGTCTCTGCTGAGAAATCTGAGGTAATTCTAATTGTTTTCCCTTTATAGGTGATTAACCTTTTCTCCTTGACAGCTTTAAGGATCTTTTCCTTGGTCTGGGTTGATCCTGTGTGGATTATACTGTGACGGTGGGATGTCCTATTCTGGTCTGGTCTATTTGGGGTTCTAAAAGCTTCTTGTATCTGAATATTCCTATCTTTTTGTATGTTTGGGAAGTTCTCTGCTAGGATCCTGTTAAACAAATTTCCTAGACCATTAACTTCTGTTTCTAGGTGCTCCTCTACACCCATTATCCTTAGATTGGGCCTTCTGATGGTGTCTTCCAGGTGTTGGATAGACCTATCATATTTCTTGGACTTGTCTTGGATGGTTGTATGTTCTTTCTCTATAATATCTAGGCTGTCTTCAATCCCTGACATTCGATCTTCTGCATGGTCTAACCTGCTGTCAAGACTCTCTACTTTGTTTTTTATCTCTTTTCCTTCTAATTGGTCAGCTTTGATGGCTTCAAGTTCTTTGTTGAAGCTCTGTTTTAGGTCTTGTATGAATTTCTTTACTTCCTTAATTTGGTGTTCAGTGTTTGTTCTCAAATCACTTAGTTGATTGGTTATGGTTTCTTTGGACTCCCATTCCTTCTGTTGGGTTCCATTCAGCATTCCCTTTGTGGTCTCCCTGACTTCCTTCAGCTCTTTGTTAATGGATTCCATGAATGCCTTTAGTGATCTTTGTGTATTCTCTACCTGGTCTCTCAATTCCTGAATTACTCTTTGATTAGCTTCCTCCCGTCTGTGGGATTCCTGCAGTTCTCTTTCTTCCCGTTCGTGGGATTCCTGCAGTTCTCTTTGAGTGTTCTCTGCCTGCTCACGCCATTCCTCCCTTTCTCTTTGAGTATTCTCAAGTTGTTCACGCAAATCCTGTATCAGTTTTTGAGTAGCTTCCTCACGCTTGTGATATTCCTGTATAAACTTCTGGGATGCCTCCTCTCTCTCCCTATCACGCTCATACAGAGTCCTTTGTACATTGTCAAACTTCTCATTTATCATGTTTGCTATTAGTGTTTGTAGAGCTATTTGGGAACTCTCCTCTGGATTATTCTTTATCTGTTCTAATCCCTGATTATCAAGATTGGGAATTGAGATACCCGAATTTGCCATTTTTCTTGTGTTTTTCCGGCTTACTCGGCCCATTTGAGATGAAGATTGCACCAGTTTTGTGCTAGAACACTATCTTAAGGCAACCATCAACCAAAGTTTGCGTTTGTACAGTCAATAGTCTACAGATACAATCTAGTTCAACAGATACATCTATTCAACATCAAACAACTATAAGTTAAAGGACTTCGAACCACAGAAAAGAATTTGGAAAACCAGAAATTATTAGGATTAGGGAGAGATGTGGGTAAAAAATAGGAATAGATTGGTGTGGGGAGGCACAGGGAGAGTTAACTATGTCCTAATCACAATGCAGGAAATGGGTTGGGTAGGATGCAAGTAGAGAGAGAGAGAAAAAGAAGAGACGGAAAGGGGAATGAAGAGAGACCAGAAAAAAAATAGAAACGTAAAAATTAATGTTATTGTAGAGGTTAAAAGACCGTCTATTTAGAGAGGAATGTGAATATGTTCAGAGAAGGGGAGGGACATAGAGGAGATGTGAAAAACTTTAAGGAAGGGAAAGGGAGAAGAAAAGATCAGAAGTTCAGTAGAGCTAGACAAAAAACAAAAAGATAATTAAGAAAGAAAGAAAAAGAGAAAGAAGACAAGAAAAGAAAGGAAAACGCTCATTCACATATTCCTAAAATAAAAATTATAAGATGAGAAAAAAAAAAGTTACTGGAAAACAATTATTTTTTCAGAAGAGGCAAAAATTAAAGATTAATAAAAGTTTTAGAAGGGAAAAAATTTATATATATATATATATATATATATATATATATATATATATGGTAACAAAAAACAAAAAACAAGCAAAAAAAAGAAAAGAAGAAGAAGAAAAAAAAAAGAAAAAAAAGTCTTTTGATTTTTTTTTTTGGGGGGGGAGGAGTGGGAAGAATCCTGTATCTCCCTTTTGTCTGTAACCAGTCTCTTGTTGGAGTTTCTGGTCAGCTTGAGGTCCTGTGGCTTGATTGGTTTCTTAATTTGGTTGGTTGGAAGAGGCAGAATAATGCTCTGCTTTACCCAAGATTTTGAGATCCCCCTCCCAGGTTAGTTTTCTGGGAGGGTGATCTGCTTTGAGAATCACAAAAGAGGGGGATGAGGTGATGAGGCTAGGTTCTGGGTAGAGTTGAGGCCTTTCAACAAACAGTAGCTTTTCCCTGGGGCTATTTTGTGATAAAGCTCACAGCGCCCAGCCTGGAGCCATTCTCAGGGTTTCTGTTTTTCAATTGATTGTTGAGACTGCTAGAGGGAGGGGCAGCCTCTGGCTCTGGTTACCCAGTGAGGCAAGGCACTCCAATGGCTGGTGCTTGAGCTGGGTGACTTTTCCCTGGATGGAGCTGAGTCTGGCAGGTCACTTCGCCGTTAAGTTCTTGTGACCTGCTAAATGACTCGTTTTATTCCAAGGCCTGAGCTGGAGCTAGCAGCTCCTCCGAGCTTTGTCGGTATCCAAGATGGAGATCACCGGTGCTGGGGGGGGGAGGGGTGGCCTTCCCTCCTCTGCTCCCTGAGAAGGAGTGAGGACGTCGGGTTTGTACTCACGCCGAGTCTTGGATCCTGGGTCGTCTCTGGTCTGCAAACAGCAGGATGAAGATTTCCGCTCCTTGTCGGTTCTTGTTGGTGTTGAGTAGAATCCGCTCGTCTGCTGCGTCTGGCTCCTTCATCCCGGACTCTCTGTGTCTCAGGTATGACTCCGCTGAGGTGGTCGCCGCCGCGACCCTGCCGCCGCAGTGGCAGCTGATGTGTTTCCTTGGCTTCCCCTCTCTTGTCTAACTCTCTGTCCTGTGATGGCACACTTGGTGTGATTCTCTGGCTTAGGACTGTTCACTGGAACTCTAAAACTGCTTTCTATGCAAGAGCTTGTTCAGATTCCAGCTTCTCCTCCGCCATCTTCCCGGAACCCCTGGAATTAGTTTTTCATCATTCTTTATCTCTATTACACACATTTTCTACAATGCACAAATTGTATTTATTCTGAGGAATGTACTACTGATTTACTTATATGAATACAAAAAAGACTCATATCTATGCAAACACTCTCAAGAGTTTGTGCCCTATTTGTAAAGTCTTTGTAGCAGTTTTGATTAAACCCATCACACCCACAGCTAGCTCTGTTTTAGAGCCCCATGGGAACAGTGATCCTTCAGAACTAGAGAAGACAATGAGCCATTATTCCTCCTTTCCGGCCAATACTGTGGCTTCAAAACTGCTATATATCCCTTTATGAGTAAGCAAAGAAAACAGGCTTCATAAATAATTTGATGTTTCAGCACTTTCTTCCACGACAAGCATGCAGGCTTCACACAAAAGACATATTTACTAACTAACTCAAAGAGCTCGGCTAACTGAACAAGGAGCTTTTGATGCTGGAACTCAAATTGCACTCGTATAATAGGATCTGATTGGAGCTAACAGGAACCGTTTAGTATTAGACAGGCAATTTGGCACCAAGGAACCAAATAGAATAGTGCACAGCTTGCCAGGGCCTCAGACTCTTCCCAGAGACCACCAAAGAATATCTCATCCCCCAATATTCAGAACCAATATCACCTTCCTGTGAAGACCTAAATATTTCTCATCTATTTTTGGTATGAACTCAAGCTAACCAATCCTTCTTCCATGTGCCCTCTTAACTCACTTATGAATCACCTACAGTAATTGAGCACTATGTCTACTACTGTGAGTACACAGAGCAGTTCTGTACTGGGCGCCATTAGGTACTCACTGAGTACTCACTCTGAAGTCCTCAATGCTCCAGGGTAACAAGGAAGCTGGACTTGTAGGCTCCAGGCACCACATCAACAAGTATGCACAAATGAGCACTAAAGGGCTGATGAGTTTGTCAGGCACCCTAATGCAGCAGCTGTGTGCATGCTATGCTCAGGCTTTAGTTCCCTAGTAAATCAAATGCCCAGAGGGGTGACTGGTCTGGAGCTTCTTGGAGATAAGTTTACCCCCAAGTGAGATAGGGTTCTCAGCCGTCAATCAGGATGCCGGGTTAGTATACCAACACACAAGAGACAAGGAACATTCAAGCCGAGCCCATACTCTCTGCAACCAAGGGTGCCATCCAGTAAAGCCAGAGGCAGGTAGCAGAGGCTCTGACACAAAGCCAGATTGGAAGCACTATCTACCACATAGTCAGACCTCCTTAGGACAAGCTTAGAGAAGGATTCTGTTTCTCACACTCTCTTCTCTTCCTCCTGCCTTCCTTGCCCAGATGAGGGAATCACAGCATCACCTTCTCAGCAAGATTTCCAAGTGGATCTCATAGACACAAAGCAAGACCATCATGAAAGAAAACCATCCCAATTTCTCAGAGGAGGAAATGCAGGCTGAGGCCTGGACATGTTTAAAGGAGACACATCTGGTACCTGATGTTGTCCCTGCCTTCAATGCCAATATTCATTGCCCTGCACTGCACTGTAGAAGCTATAGGAGTCTTCTACAATTACAAGGAACATCTGGGATTCTGGCACATGACCTGAGCCACTCCTGCTTGACCTACAGCTTCATATCTCCCCTATTTTCCATCCATCCATTCAAAGCAAGACCTGGGAACTGGGAGACGTTAGCTCTGTCTTCTATTCTGCCTAGGCTTTAAGAGCTACTGAAATATCAAATCCCCCATGAGGGCTGGGTGCTTCATAGATAAAGTCACAAGAGAGCCAGGCCTCCAGAAAGGACATATCTAGGTGGGCCAGGGGTATGCATATCAGGAGCACAATGTGTCTCAAGCAATGCAGATCTCTCCTGAGACCTTCCTAGAGCTAGTTACTCACAGAAGACCAGGGACCTACACTTTGGGGTCACCCAATGCCTTTTAATGGTCCCTAAACACTTCCTTACAACTCTATACATCCACCATCTCATTTGCACTCCAAAACTCCACACGCAACCTCATTAAGAGTCAGTAATTGGTGAGAAATATTGATACTTCAAATTAATTGTGTTATTAATACTATAACCAATCATAGGGTCCTAAAATAACTCTATTTTCTCTATATAAACTATACTATTAGTGCCATTAAAAAACAATTGCAAATAGACTTGTACTATATGTGGGCAAAAAAAGCAATTAAGTGAAACTCTTGAAAACTAAATGTATAACCAACAGCATATTATCAACATTTACATAATTCACATTAAAATAATGACATCCTAAAATATATTACTTTTTTTGAGGGGGGTCCCATCGTGGGGCCTGAACTCTGGGCCTAGGCGCTGTCCCTCAGCTCTTCAGCTCAAGGCTGGCGCTCTACCACTTGAGCCACAGTGCCACTTCTGGCTTTTTTCTTTTTGCTTATATGGTGCTGAGGAATCAAACCCATGGCCTCAGGCATGCAAGGCAAGCGCTCTACCACTGAGCCACCTTCCCAGCCCCAAAATATATTCATTTTAAGGGATAGACTTATCAATAAAATATTACATACCAGGCTGGGAAGATGGCTCAGTGGTAGAGCGTTTGCCTTGCAGGCCCTGGGTTAGATTCCTCAGGATCCCATAAGCAAAAATAAAAAAGCTAGAAGTGGCGCTGTGGCTCAAGTGGTAGAGCACAAGCTTTGAGCTGAAGAGCTGAGGGACAGTGCTCAGGCCCAGGTTCAGGCCCCTCGATGGGACCCCCCCAAATATATATATATATATATATATATATATATATATATATATATATATATATATATATATATATTACATTCCTTTTAATACTCTGCTACAGTATCTCAGGGAAATAAAATGTAGGTCTATTCATCAACTAAATACACAATCCTTTCCCATTAGCTTTTATTAATAAAGGAACTACAATTCAGTCATAAATAGGCAAATTATTACATGATTTGAGGATTAGGATGAAAAATTTGATACATAGCAAAGGTATATGATGCAGTAAAACCAGCTGGTTTATATTTTGGTCATGTGTGAACTGCCCATAGAGTAAAAGGAAGAACTTTTAGTGATGGAAGTTAAAATAAACTCTATTTTGGAACTTATTTTTCAAGAGGAAAAAGGGAAAGTATTTCAACAGAATTAAAGAGTACCAGACCCAATGAAAGGCTCCTTAAATCATGGAGGCTCTATGTTTGCTGTGTAGAAACCTCACGCCTACCATAACAAAGACCTGATACCTGCAAACTTTCCCATAATCCCTCTTCCTAGAAATGATTCAAGAATTCATAGTACTTTTCCAACTCTCTCTTTTCCAGCTCTCTCTTTCCCAACTCTCTGTCTTTCCCAGCTCTCTCTTTCCCAGCTCTCTCTCTTTTCCAGCTCTCTTTCCCAGCGATCTTTCTCAGTTCTCTTTCCCAGCTCTTTCCCAGGTCTTTCCCGGCCTTTCCCAGCTGCGTGGAGGGCCAAGATGGCCTGGTGCCAGCCAGAACAATGACTAAACCTACCCCTTACCTGAATACCAAGTGTGTGGTGCTCTTCTTACTCAGCTACCTCTTTTTAAAAATCTAACATAAATGGTGTCGTGACTCGGATAAAGGGCTTAAATTCAGGATAGGTGGGATTCCTCTCTGTTTTTTTCCTCTTTTTTTCTTTTTTTGCTTGTTTTTCCCTTTTTGCTCTGAGGAATACCCACAGTTCTGATGGCCTTTTGCGAATTGGTCTGTCTGCTGTGGACACATCACACCGATACCATTGCTGGCCTTCTTCTCCACATCCACACCACTTCTCTACTCTGGTGAGTGAAACTACTCTCTACAATTCTCAGTTGCTCAGTCTCTGTCCAGACATGGCACCATGCCAGAGAGCTCCTACAGCCTTTAGCTGAAAAAGGCCACTCACCTCTGAAGCCTAGGATGCTTGGTTTTGGGACTTGGCCTTTTTTCTCTAGAGGGCTCTTGGGGAAGTGGGGAAGCCACACATGGTGGGTTAAGGGTTTGGCCCCATCTGACCCTTCAACTTCCACCAAGCTTACTACTCCATCCATCTATTCTAAGGTATCTTGCTAACAAGTTGCTCTTTTTCAGGCCCTGGTAAGTGAGGCCCAACCATCTGATGTGCTTTGTTACCAAAGATGTCTACACACTGTTGTCAATGCTTGATAGGAAATGTACTCGGTATCTTGCCCATGTAATTGTAACCCCTCTGTACAGTATTTTCACAATTAAAAAAAATTCAGGTTTTGAGTTTTGCCTTTTTTGTTTTATGTTGTGTATTCTACTACTAACTACGTGGTTTTAAAATACTGAGCCTATCTGTGCTAAAATTTTCATCACATCTAACAAGTTTAGTCATTGCAGAATATTTGTTGGTCAATTCTTGATAAGGACCAGGTAAGCTCTATTCTCTATTCTATTTGATCTCCTTGTTGATTTATTGGAAATAATAAAGGGCCTTTGTGGCAAAGATTGCAGTTCAAAGGCAGCCTGGGCTGAAAAATCCCTAAGACTCCATCTCCCAACTATCCTGAAAAGAGCCAGGTTGGAAGCACGGCTCAAGACTCTTATCTCTAACCAGCCAAACACTGGAAATGGTACTTTAACTCAATGTGATAGAGCATTAGCCTTGAGTAGAAGTGCTCAGGGATAGTGCCCAGGCCTTGAGTTCAAACCTCCTTGAATACCAACTGGGACAACCATCCCAGCAACGAGCACCTAGACTCAGCCAGTCTGGGGAACAAGGGACCATGGATAGGTGTAAGAGGAGAAGTCAAACAGCTACTTTGTGCCTGCCCTTTCAAAATTAACCACAGTTGGGAGGTCAATAGAAGTAAGAAGCCTGCCCATCCAATGTCTATACCTGTCTACCTATTAACTGAACAGGAATTTATATTCTTGTCTTTGTCACTTGACTTATCCTCTACCTAGTTGCCAGATATCATAAGTAGCTAGAGACATTTCAACCAACATTTTCAGTCCTTCCTCTTGCCATTTATTTGCTCTCTAGTATTTTTTCCAGCCCTTCAATGCCTCATGATACCTCTCCAGAGTTCATCTAAGGACTCACACCACCAAGGGACAGCAGCTGCTCAATGCCTTCTCTGGGAGGGGACCAAATTTCAGACTTTTATCCCTAATGTCAATGCCCCTGTTCAGCAGGAAGTAGCCAGAGAGAATCCGTGCCCCATTTCATGATTATTAAAAGACTGGAATGTAAGGTCTGCTCCTGGATGGAGAGCAAAGTCTCCACTGAGTACCTGCATTACCTAGGTGCCTGGAACGCCTGGAAGAGGTCACATCTGCATCCACTGAGGTCACATCTGAATTTGATGTGGCCACACCTTTTTCCACCCATACCCCAGATAAGGCCTAACCCAGGCCCAGATGCTCTCTTTCCCAACTCTCTCTCTTTCCCAGCTCTCTCTTTCCCAGTTCTCTTTCCCAGCTCTTTCCCAACTCTTTCCCAGGCCTTTCCCAGGCCTTTCCCAGCCTTGTGGAGGGCCAAGATGGCCTGGTGCCATCTTGAATAAACCTACCCTTTACCTGAATACCAAAAAAAAAGAATTCATAGTAGTTCTTAAAATCTAAAAACATATGGACACGTTTCTCAGCAGAGGAAGCAGGAAAACCCAGACAGCCCTTCCAATATTCCCATGTGGTGTTTCAAAAATCACTAATGATGAAGGAAATGGTGGCCTTGAATTTCATGAAGGCCATTCAGTGGGCATGAGGGGTTTATTTAGATTCATTCTCTTAATTTGTGTACTTTTGGCATTATTGGCATCTGACTCAGTGTTTCATTCTTGATAATCAAGTGCTCTACCACTGTAGCCATGCCACATCCCTTTGTGTGATGCTTTATGCCAAGACCAGACATTCTGGGATCCTCCTACTTGCATGTCATGCCACACTTGGATGCCAGATGCATGCCACCATCCTCAGCTTTTCAATTTTTTTCCCCATGCTATCCTGAAAGGTCAATGCTCCTGATTTTAGCCCTTCCCTGTAGCTGGGATGAAATTTTTATTAAAAACAAAATTAAGAGCCTAAATTTGGTTTTTAAAAAGTTCAATACATGTGTTACAATTTTCTCCCAAAACATAAAATCCTGTGCTTCTAACTTTAAAATACTTAGCCAGCTAAGGGGTATTATGCATTTTGAATGTCTAACAACCACCCCAAAGTGGGCTGGCTACACACATTCCCATCACATCTATGTTCATGATTTGCCCAATAGTGACTGCTCTGACCCTGAGCCCCTTCACTTTCTCACAGTCCATCTCTAAGCAACTCTCAATAAAATCTGCATGTCAAGTACCCCATTTCCCAAACCCTACCTGCATCATGACATATAGAATCCACCTCACCTGAGAACCTGAAATCGTTCTCACCAAATACCTGGCAAACTCATCTATGAAACCACGAGCCTGGTTTGGTCATTCACTTACATAACAACGTGACAGCTTCCTGGCTTTGTGGAGGGAAGCTACACTGAATCAATGTGAAATAGCAGTCAAAACCGTGAAATCAACAACAGATACATGCTTTGTATCTGGTGAAAGACTGTGCTCAGGGAAGACTCAAAACAGTCCCTCCAAACAGACAATTCAATGTGACAAGTGTAGTGACCATTGGATTCACAATCCTGTGTGCACATACTGAGTTGGAATCTCCTTCTCTACAGGCTTGATAGGAAAATAGTCACTACACCCCCTAATATGGTGACACCTTCTCTGAAACCATTTGAGGCCTGAGCGACATGGGAAGGATTGGACATGAATCAATGGAAGCCACTGCACAGCCCAAAGTTCCTCAGGGTTCTGGAAAGGGACCTCTCCTGATGGTGAAGGATATCAAGGCCTTTCTTTCAGGAGCCAAGGCAAGATAACCCTAACTTCCCTGCAGGTGCAGACACTTACTTTGAGATACTCTTGCTGAATGACACCACCACACAAGCGGAAGAGTGAGGTCTCCAGAGAACGCACTTAGGGAAGAACAGTTGCAAATCGCACCATAGGTTGGATCTGACAGGAGCCTGCTGTTCACTGGCACCAATGTGACAGGATAGCATCCCATTTTCCAGGCCCTATGGTAGCACAGGAGGGGGCTCTGCCTTGGAATGCTCTGTCCCCCATACGTTATTGGTTCAACAGAGGTGAAATCCACGAATAGAATTCCTCAGAACCTTCTTGAAGGCCCTTGGTGCCTTTCTCATCCAATCGCTGCCTCCAACAGTGACTGGAAGTAGCCTCAGCTTCTGAAGGACCCCCCAGCTTCTGTCTGACTGGTGGCTTCCAGTCAAGCACACAGGCACTGGCCCTCTTCTTGAATTAGATGGGCCTCACTTGTCTCATCTGAGGGCAAGCCACAGAATTATGGCTTGAGTCTGAAGAAGGTCTAGTCACTGCCACCTTTGAGCTCCTGCAGTTATGAGCTGCCATGTGTTGAGGCCACCAGAGACCATGTATACACGACAGTCTCTGAGGACTCCACACACAGATGCCCAGTCATTCTAGCATTTCAAGTGCCCTGCCAAACACTTAAGGGAATGGCTACAGGAAAAGCAGACCAACTCAACAGAACCAGCTTAGACTAATTTGTGATATTTCAAGATCATGATGCTTCCTTTGCTCTAGACACAAGATAATTATGCCAATTGCAAAAACAGAGCAACTGCTATCCTGTCACAACTAAAAGTGTGGTGTTCCCACTATCTGTTTCACTGGTGCTGTCCTGGGACTGGTTGCTCTGCCACAAATTGGGTGTCTCATGCAGTCCCTGACATCTGCTCAGGAGGTGGGAAAATACAACCACCTACAAAAAAGGGAAACAAATCACACTACTTTGGCTGAATTTGAACCATGATCCCTCACATCTCAGCTTTCTGAGCAGCTAAGATTATAGCAATGAACCCCAGCTCACAAGAAAACACCGAGTGTTTATTCTTAATAGCGAAGTGTATGCCCTTAGAGCAAGGCATGCAGGCTGGTGGTGAGGGCCTGGCTTTGAATCCTGGCTTGTTTGATCTCATTGTTAGAATATGGTGGTAATGGGATTACCTTCCTTAGCTGGGTACTGAGGGGGAACTGTGGGAAACTTAACATATTAAGGACATTTGGGACAATGACCAATGTCAATGGTCAATAGACAATGGCCAATAGACAATGGCCAGGGCATGTGGGCATGATCAGTTTGAAGGGCAAACATTCTGCAAACAATTCTTATTGCAAACACATTGCCTTCAAAGCCATTGCATGATTTATTAAAAAGGGAGTAAGGGATGCTAGTCTGGTTCTGGAAACAGATGTAACCCAAATTGCTGCCAATTCCTCAGTGAGACCTGGGAACGCATGATCAATAGGCAGAAAGTGGACCACAATATGTGGGTATGGACAAAGTTTGTTGACATATCACATGCTGATTTACAGCATACAGACCTAAAAGTAGCTCTTCAGACAAAGAGAAGAAAGTTAACTTTACAGAATTTCATACGAACACAGACAATTAGAGGTAATTTTAAGTCAGTAAGCAGGAAGAATTAAACCTTGTCAACAAATGTGAAGTAGCTCCAGTGATCAGAGTTTGCAAAGAGTAAGCAAGGCACAGGTGAGCTTCCTTAGACACACAAAGAGAGTCTCTGGGCATTGTTCTATAGAATTAACAGGGGAGAATAATCGCACTTCCTGCAAACCTTCACCTGAGTCTGGCAGCTGGGCATCAGGCCTTTGCCCTGACATGGAGAAAGGGGAGTCCCTCTTATTTCCCCCAGAGGGAATACATGCAGGCATGTGCACACTCATGGCACGTAAGACTTCAGATGGGGTCATGAGAATCA
>NW_027204655.1:0-23268 GCF_024711535.1 Dipodomys merriami | reverse complement strand
TTAGAGTTAGGGTTAGGGTGAGGGTGAGGTTTAGGGTTAGAGTTAGCGTTAGTGTTAGTGTTAGGGTTAGGGTGACAGTTAGTGTGAGGGGTAGGGTTAGGCTTAAGCTTAGGTTTAGGCTTAGGCTTAGGCCGAGCATGAGGGTGAGGATTAGGGTTAGGTTGAGTGTGAGGATTAGTGTTAGTGTTAGGGTTAGGGTTAGGGTTAGTGTTAGTATGAGGTTTAGGGTTAGGATTCAGGTTAGGGTGAAGGCTACGTTGAGGGTGAGTTTTAGGGTTAGGCTTAGGCTTAGGTTTAGGCTGAAGGTGAGGGTGAGGTTGAGGGTTATGGTCAGCGTGATGGTTAAAGTTACAGTTAGGCTGAGGGTTAGGATGAGGGTCAGGGTTAGGATGAGGGTTAGGGTGAGGGTGACAGTAAGGGTAAAGGTGAGGATTAGGGTTAGGGTGAAGGTTAGGGTGAGGATTAGGGTTAGGGTTAGGGTGAGTGTGAGGGTTAGATTGAGTATTAGTGTTAGGGTTAGTGTGAGGTTTAGGGTGAGGATGAAGGGTAGTGTTAGGGTGAGGGCTAGGGTTAGGGTCAGGGTTAGGGATAGGGTTAGGTTGAGGTTTAGGCTTAAGGTGATGGTTAGTGTTAGTGTGAGCGTTAGTGTTAGGATTAGGGTTAGTTTTAGGTTGAAGGAAAGTGTTAGGGTGAGGGTTAGTGTTAGGGTGAGAGTTATGGTTAAGGTTAGGATTAGTGTTATTTTTAGGGTTAGGGTTCATATTATGGGTACAGTGAGGTTGAGGGTGAGCATCAGGGTTAGGCTTAGGCTGAGGTTTAGGTTTGGGGTTATGGTTAGAGTTAGGGTTAGGTTGAGGGTGAGGTTTAGGTTTAGAGTTAGGGTTAGTGGGAGGGTTAGGGTGTGGGTTAGGGTTAGGGTTAGGGTTAGTGTTAGGATTAGGGTTAGGGTGAGGGTGAGTGTGAGGGTTAGGGTTAGCGTTAGGCTTAGGCTTAGGGTTAGGCTGAGGTTGAGGGTGAGGGTGAGGGTTAGGGTTAGGGTGAGGGTTAGATTTAGGGTTAGGGTGAGTGTGAGGTTTAGGGTTAGGATTAGGGTTAGAGTTAGGGTTAATGTGAGGGTGAGGTTTAGTGTTAGATTTAGACTTAGGGTGAGGATTAGTGTGAGGGTTAGGTTTAGGGTTAGTGTTAGGTTAGGGTTAGGGTGAGGGTTAGTGTGAGGGTTAGAGTTAGAGTTAGGGTTAGGGTTAGGATTAGGGTTAGGTTGAGGGTGAGTGTGTGGGTTAGGGTTAGGTTTAGGGTTAGGCTTATGTTTAGGCTGAGGGTGAGGTTGAGGGTGAGGGTTAGGTTTAGGTTGAGGGTTAAAATTAAGGTTAGGGTGAGAGTTAGGATGAGGGATAGGGTTAGGATTAGGGTTAGGGCTAGTGTGAGGGTGAGGTTTAGGGTTAGGGTTAGGGTGAGGTTTAGTGTTTGGGTTAGGGTGAGGGTGAGGTTTACTGGTAGATTTAGGGTTAGGGTGAGGGTTAGGGTTAGGGTTTGTGTTAGGCTTAGGGTTATTGTGAGTGTTAGGTTTAGTTTGAGGGTTATGTTTATGGTTAGGATTAGGATTGAGGTTAGGGTGAGGGTGAGTGTGAGGATTAGGGTTAGGGTTAGGCTTAGGATTAGGCTGAGGGTGAGGGTGAGGGTGAGGGTTAGGGTTAGGTTGAGGGTGAGAGTTAGGGTTAGGTTGAGGGTGAGGTTTAGGTTTAGACTTAGTGTTAGTGTGAGCAGTAGTGTGAGGTTTAGTGTTAGGTTTAGTGTGTGGGTGAGGTTTATGGTTAGGGTGATGCTTAGGTTTACGGTCAGGGTGAGGGTTAGGATGAGGGTTAGGGTTAGTGTGAGGTTTAGGGTGAGGGTGACAGTAAGCGTAAAGTTGAGGGTTAGGCTGAGAGTGAGGATTAGGGTAAAAGTGAGGATTGGGTTAGGGTGAAGGTGAGTGTTAGGGTTAGGGTGAGGGTGTGGTTTAGGTGGAAGATTAGTTTTAGGGTTAGTGTGAGGTTTAGCGTGAGGATGAGGGTTAAGGTTAGGGTGAGGGCTAGTGTGAGGGTGAGGGTTAGGGTTAGGGTTAGGGTGAGTGTTAGGGTTAGCGTGATGGTTAGGGTTAGTGTGAGGGTTAGTGTTACGGTTAGGGTTAGTGTTAGGGTGACAGTAAGTGTTAGGGTGAGGGTTAGGGTTAGGGTTTGGGTTATTGTTAGGGTTAGGGTTAGGATGAGGGTTAGGGTTTGGTTTAGGTTTAGGGTGAGGGCTAGGGTGAGGGTGATGGTTAGGGTTAGGGTTAGGTTTAGTGTTATTCTGAGGGTGAGGGTCAAGTTGAGGGTTAGTGTTAGGGTCATAGTTTGGGTTACGGTTAGGATGAGGGTTAGGATGAGGGTTAGGTTTAGGGTGAGGGTTAGAGTTAAGGGTAAAGTTGAGGGTTAGGGATAGGGTGAGGGTTTGTGTGAGGATTAGTGTTAGGGTTAGTGTGAGTTATAGGGTAAGGATGAGGGTTAGGTTTAGGGTGAGGGCTAGGTTGAGGGTGAGGGTTAGAGATAGAGTTAGATTGAGGGTTAGGGTTAAGTTGATGGCTAGGGTTAGTATGAGGGTTAGTGTTAGGATTAGGGTTAGTTTTTACGGTAAGGGTAAGTGTTAGGGTACGGGTTAGTGTTAGGTTGAGGGTTATGGTTAGTGTTAGGGTTAGTGTAATTGTTATGCTTAGGGTTATGGTTACTGTTACCGTGAGGGTGAGGGTGAGGGTTAGGGTTAGGGTGAGGTTGAGTGTGAGGATTAGGGTTAGTGTTAGCCTTAGGATTAGGCTGAGGTTGAGGGTGAGGGTGAGGTTTAGGGTTAGACTCAGTGTTAGTGTGAGCATTAGTGTGAGGTTTAGTGTTAGGTTTAGGGTATGGGTGAGGTTTAGGTTAGGGTGATGCTTAGGTTTATGGTCAGGGTGAGGCTTAGGATGAGGTTTAAGGTTAGTGTGAGGTTTAGGGTGAGGGTGACAGTAAGGGTAAAGTTGAGGGTTAGGCTGAGAGTGAGGATTAGGGTAAATGTGAGGATTGGGTTAAGGTGAAGGTGATTGTTAGGGTTAGGGTGAGGGTGTGGTTTCGGTTGAGGATTAGTTTTAGGGTTAGTGTGAGGTTTAGCGTGAGGATGAGGGTTAGGGTTAGGGTGAGGGCTAGGGTGAAGGTGAGGGTTAGAGTTAGGGTTAGGGTGAGTGTTAGGTTTAGCGTGAGGGTTAGTGTTACGGTTAGGGTAAGTGTTAGGGTGACAGTAAGTGTTAGGGTGAGGGTTAGGGTTAGAGTTAGTCTTAGTGTTAGTCTGAGGGCGAGGGTCAGGTTGAGGGTTAGTGTTAGGGTGATGGTTTGGGTTACGGTTAGGATGAGGGTTAGGATGAGGCTTAGGTTTAGGGTGAGGGTTAGGGTGATGGTGACAGCAAGGGTAAAGTTGAGGGTTAGGGTTAGGGTGAGGGTTATGGTTAATGTTAGGGTTAGGGTTATTGTTATGTTTAGGGTTATGGTTACTGTTAAGGTGAGGGTGAGGTTTAGGGTTAGGGTTAGGGTGAGGTTTAGGTTTAGGGTTAGGGTTACAGTTAGTGTTTGGGTGAGGGTGCGGTTTAAGGTTTAGAGTTAGAGTTAGGGGGAGAGTTAGGGTGAGGGTTAGGGTTAGGGTTAGTGTTAGGATTACGGTTAGGGTGAGGGTGTGTGTGAGGGTTAGGGTTAGGGTTAAGCTTAGACTTAGGGTTAGGCTGAGGGTGAGGATGAGGGTGAGGTTTAGGGTTAGGGTTACTGTGAAGTTGAGGGTTAGGGTTCGGGTGAGAGTTAAGGTTAGGGTTAGGGTGAGGGTGACGGTTAGGATTAGGGTTAGGGTTAGGATTACTCTTAGGGTGAGCGCTGGGGTGATGGTTAGTTTGAGAGTTAGTGTTAGGGATAGGATTAAGTTTATGATTTGGGTTAGGTTGAGGGTGAGTGTGAGGTTTAGGGTTAGGGTTAGGGTTAGTTTTAGGATTAGGGTTATGGTGAGGGCTAGGGTGAGGGTGAGGTTTAGGGTTAGGGTTAGGCTTAGGATTAGGGCTAGGCTGGGGCTGAGGGTGAGGGTGAGGGTTAGGGTTAGGGTGATGCTTAGGGTTACAGTCAGGGTGAGGGTTAGTATGAGTGTTAGGGTTAGGTTGTGGGATTAGTGTGAGGAAAACGGTAAGGGAAAAGTTGAAGTTTAGGCTGAGAGTGAGGATAAAGGTAAGGGTGAGGGTTAGGGTTAGGTTGAGGGTTAGAGTTAGGGGTAGGGTTAGGGTGAGGTTAAGATTGAGGATTAGTTTTAGGGTTAGTTTTAGGTTTAGGCTAAGGATGAGGGTTAGGGTTAGGGTGAGGGCTGGGTGAGGGTGAGGTTTAGGGTTAGGGTGAGGTTTAGTGTTAGGGTGATGTTTAGGTTTAGTGTGAGGATTAGTGTTAGGGTTAGGGTTAGTGTTAGGGTGAGGTTAAATATTAGGGTGAGGGTTAGGGTTAGGGTGACAGTTATGGTTACAATGAGGGTTAGGGTTAGGTTTAAGGTTGTTGTTTGGTTTAGGGTTAGGTTTACAGTTACTGTGAGTGTGAGGGTTAGGGTTATGTTTATGGTGAGGTTTATGTTAAGGGTTAAGTTTAGAGTTAGGTTTAAGGTGAGGATGGGATTTTGGGTTAGATTTAGCGTTAGTGTTAGTGTTAGGGTTAGGGTGAGGGTTAGTGTAAGTTTTAGGGTTAGGCTTAAGCTTAGGGTTAGGCTTAGGCTTAGGCCGAGAGTGAGGGTGAGGGTTAGGGTTAGGGTTAGGGTGAGGGTTAGGGTTAGGTTTAGGGTGAGTGTTAGGATGAGGTGTAGAGTTAGGTTTAGGGTTAGGGTGAGGGCTAGGGTGAGGTTGAGGTTTAAGGTTAGCGGTAGGGTGAGGTTTAGGCTTAGGGTGAGGGTGAGGGTTGGTGTGAGGGTTAGTGTTAGGGTTAGTGTTAGGGTGAGGGTAAGTTTTAGGGTGAGGGTGAGGGTGAGGGTGAGGGTTATAGGTAGGGTGAGGGTTAGGTTTAGGTTTAGGTTTATTGTTAATTTTAGGTTTCGGCTTATGTTGAGGGTGAGGGTGAGGGTGAGGTTTAGGGTTAGGGTTAGGGTGAGGTTTAGGGTTAGGTTTAGTGTTAGAGTTAGGGTTAGGGTGAGCGTGAGGTTTAGGTTTAGAGCTAGGCTTAGGGTGAGGGTTAGTGTGAGTGTTAGGGTTAGGGTTAGTGTTAGGTTAGTGTTAGGTTGAGGGTTAGTGTGTGGGTTAGGGTTAGAGTTAAGGTTATGGTTAGCATTAGGGTTACGGTGAGGTTGAGTGTCTGGGTTAGGTTTAGGTTTAGGGTTAGGCTTGGGATTAGGCTGAGGGTGAGGTTGAGGGTGAGGGTTAGGGTTAAGGTGAGGGTTAGGATTAGGGTTACTGTGAGGGATAGGACGAAGGTTAGGGTTAGGATTAGGGTTAGAGTGAGGGCTAGGGTGAGGGTGAGGTTTAGTGATTGGGTTAGGGTTAGGTATAGGATTAGGGTTAGGGTGAGGGTGAGGTTTATTGTTAGAGTTAGGCTTACGTTGTAAGTTAGGATTAGGATTAGTGTTAGGGTTAGGGTTAGGGTGAGTGTTAGGGTTAGGGTGAGGGTTATGGTGATGGTTTGGATTAGGATTAGGGAAGGGTTAGGGTGAGTGTGAGGGTTAGGGTAAGGGTTAGGCTTAGGTTAGCCTGAGAGTGAGGGTGAGGGTGAAGGTTAGAGTTAGGGTGAGGGTGAGTGTGAGGGTTAGGGTTTGTGTTAGGGTTAGCCTTAGGTTTAGGCTGAGGGTGAGGGTGAGGGCGAGGGTTAGGGTTAGGTGAGTGTTAGGGTTAGGGTTATTGTGAGGTTTAGTTTTAGAGTTAGGGTTACAGTAAGGGTTAGGGTGAGGGTGAGTGTTAGGTTAGTGTTAAAATTAGGGTGTGGGTAAGGTTTAGGATTAGGGTGATGCTTAGGGTTACGGTCAGGGTGAGGGTTAGGATGTGGGTTAGGTTTAGTGTGAGGGTTAGGGTGAGGGTGACAGTAAGGGTAAAGTTGAGGGTTAGGCTGAGAGTGAAGATTACGTTAAATGTAAGGTTTAGGGATAGGGTGAGGTTTAGGGTTAGGGTTAGGGTTAGGGTGTGGTTGTGGTTTAGATTGAGGATTAATTTTAGGGTTAGTGTGAGGTTTAGGGTGAGGATGAGGGTTAGGGTTAGGGTGAGGGCTAGGGTGAGGGTGAGGTTTAGAATTACGGTTAGGGTGAGTGTGAGGATTAGGGTGAGTGATAGGGTTAGCCCTAGGTTTAGGCTGAGGGTGTGGGTGAGGGTGAGTTTTAGGGTTAGGTTGAGGGTTAGGGTTAGGGGAATGATGAGGTTTAGTGTTAGGGTTAGGGTTAGGGTGAGGGTAAGGTCTAGGGGTAGAGTTGGGCTTATGGTGAGGGTTAGGGTTAGGGTGAGGGTTAGGGTGGGGGTGACGGTAAGGGTAAACTTTACGGTTAGGCTGAGGGTGAGAGTTCCTGTAAGGATTAGGGTTAGGGTTAGGGTGAGGTTTAGGGTTAGGGGTAGGGTGAGGGTGAGGGTAAGTTTGAGGATTAGTGTAAGGGTGAGGTTTAGGGTGAGGATGAGGGTTGGGTTAGGGTTAGGGTTATTGTTAGTGTTATGATTACAGTTAAGTTTGCGGTGAGGGTGAGGCTGAGGGTGAGTTTATGGTGAGGGTTAGGTTTAGGGTTAGGGTTAGGGTTAGTATTATTTTTAGGGTTAGGGTTAAATTTACAGTGAGGCTGTGGGTGAGGGTTAGGGTTAGGGTGAGTTTTACGGTGAGGTTTAGGGTTAGGGTTAGGTTGAGGGTGAGGTTTAGAGTTAGAATTAGGTTTATGGGGAGGGTTATGGTAAGAGGAAGGGTTAGGGTTAGTGTTAGTCTTAGGGTTAGGGTGAGTGTGTTTGTGAGGGTTAGGTTTAGGCTTAGGCTTAGGGTTAGGTTGAGGGTGAAGGTAGGTGAGGGTTGAGGGTTATAGTTACGGTGAGCGTGAGGATTAAGATTACAGTGAGGGTTAGGTTGGGTTAGGATAAAGGTGAGGGTGAGGGTGAGGGTTAGGGTTAGGATTAGGATTAGGGTGAGGGTAAGTGTGAGGTTAGGGTTAGGGTTAGTGTTAGATTAGGGTTAAGGTGAGGCTTAGGATGAGGGTTAGGTTTAGGATTAGGGTTAGGGTGATGGCTAGGGTGAGGGTGAGGTTTAGGATTAGGGTTAGGGTGAGGTTTAGTGTTAGGGTTAGGGTGAGGGTGAGGTTGAGTGTTAGAGTTAGGGTTACGTTTAGGGTTAGGGTTAGGGTTAGTGTTAGGGTTAGGGTTAGGGTGAGTGATAGGTTTAGGGTGAGGGTTATGGTTATGGTCAGGATTAGGATTAGCGTTATGGTGAGGGTGAGTGTGTGGGTTAATGTTAGGTTTAGTGTTAGGCTTAGGGTTAGGTTTAGGTTGAGGTTGAGGCTGAGGGTTAGGTTTAGCGTGAGTGTTTGGGTTTCAGTGAGGGCTATGTTTAGGGTGACAGTTACGGTTAGGTTTAGGGTTAGGTTCAGGGCTACATTGAGGGTGAGGTTTAGCGTTAGATTTAGGGTGAGGTTTAGGGTGAGGGTGAGGTTTAGGGTTAGGGTTAGGCTGAGGTTTAGGATTATAGTTAGGGTTAGGGTTAGGGCGAGTGTGAGGTTTAGGGTTAGAGTTAGAGTTAGGATGAGGGTTAGGGTGAGGTTTAGGGTTAGAGTTATTGTTAGGGAGAGGGTTAGTGTGAGTGTTAGGTTTACGGTGAGGGCTAGGTTGAGGGTGAGGGTTAGGGTTTGGCTTAGGCTTAGGCTTATGGTTAGGCTGAGGGTGAGGTTGAGGTTGAGGGTTAGGTTTAAGGTGATGGTTAAGGTTACGGTTAGGTTGAAGTTTACCATGAGGTTTAGGGATAGGGTGAGGGTTAGGGTGAGGGTGATGGTAAGGGTAAAGTTGAGGGTTAGGCTGAGGGTCAGGTTACAGATAAGGGTGAGGGTTAGGGTTAGGGTGAGGGTTAGGGTAAGTGTGAGGGTTAGGGGTAAGGGTGAGGGTGAGGGTTAGATTGAGGATTAGGGTTAGGGTTAGTGTGAGGTTTAGGGTGAGGATGAGGGTTAGCGTTAGGGTGAGGGTTAGGGTTAGAATTAGGATTAAGATGAGGGCTACGGTGAGGGTGAAGGTCAGGGTTAGGTTAGGGTTAGGGTGAGTTTTAGGGTTAGGGTGAGGGTTAAGGTTAGTGTGAGGGTTAGTGTTAGGGTTAGGTTTAGTGTTAGGGTGAGGGTAAGTGTTAGGGTGAGGGTTAGTGTTAGGGTTATTGTAATTGTTATGATTAGGATTACATTGCGGGTGAGTGTGAGGGTTAAGGTTAGAGTTAGCGTGAAGTTTAGGTTTAGGATTAGGGGTAGAGTTAGGGTTAGGGTGAGGGTGAGGTTTAGGGTTAGAGTTAGGCTTAGGGTGAGGGTTAGTGTTAGGATTAGGGTTAGGGTTAGTGTTAAGTTAGAGTTACGGTGTGGGTTAGTATAAGGGTTAGGGTTAGAGGGAGGGTTAGGGTTAGGCTGAGGCTGAGGTGGAAGGTGAGGGTTAGGGTTAGGTGAGGGTTAGGTTTAGGGTTAGGATGAGGGTTAGGTTGAGGGTTAGGTTTAGGATTAGGGTTAGGATGAGGGTGAGTGTGTGGGTTAGGGATAGGTTTAGAGTTAGGCTTAGGGTTAGGCTGAGGCTGAGGTTGAGGGTGAGGGTTAGGGTTAGGGTGAGGTTTAGAGTAAGGGTTGGAGATAGGGTTAGGGTGAGGGTGATGTTTATAATTAGAGTTAGGTTTAGTGTGGGCTTTGGGTTAGGCTGAGTGTGAGAGTGGGGGTGAGGATTAGGGTTAGGGTTAAGGGTAGAGTTAGGGTTTGGGTTAGGGTTAGGGTTATTGTTAGTGTTATGTTTAGGGTTAAGTTTGCAGTGAGAGTGAGGCTGAGGGTGAGGTATATGGTTAGGGTTAGGGTTAGTGTTAGGGTTAGTGTTAGTGTTATTGTTAGGGTTAGAGTTACGGTGAGGTGAGCGTGAGTGTGAGGGTTAGGGTTAGGGTGAGGTTTGGGGTGACGTTTAGGGTTAGGGTTAGGTTGATGGTGAGGTTTAGGTTTAGAGTGAGTGTTAGTGGGAGGGTTAGGGTGATGGTTAGGTTTAGGTTTAATGTTAGTCTTAGGGTGAGGGTGAGGGTTAGGTTGAGGTTTAGGGATAGGGTTAGGGTTAGGATTAGGCTTACAATGTTGGTGAATGTGAGGGTTATGGTTAGGTTTAGGCTTAAGCTTAGGCTTAGGGTTAGGATTAGGATGAGGGTGAGATTTAGGGTTAGGGTTAGATTGAGGTGTATGGTTAGGGTGAGTATTAGGGTTAGTGTGAATGTTAGTGTTAGGGTTAGGTTTAGTGTTAGGGTTAGGTGGAGGGTTAGGGTCAGGTTTAGAGTAAGGGTTAGTGTTAGGGTTACGGGGAGGGTTAGGGTTAGTTTGAGGTTTCGGGTTAGGGTTATGTTAAGGATTAGGGTTATGGTGAGGGTGAGGGTGAATGTTAGGGTTAGGGTTAGGCTTAGGCTGAGGGTGAGGATGAGGGTGACCATTAGTTTTCGGGTGATGGTTAGGGTTAGGATTAGGGTGATTGTTAGGATGAGGGTTAGGGTTAGGATTAGCGTTAGGGTGAAGGCTAGGGTGAGGGTGAGGGTTTTGGTTAGGGTTAGGGTGAGATTTAGGGTTAAGGTGAGGGTTAGTGTTAGTGTGAGTGTTAGTGTTAGGTTTTGGTTTAGTGTTAGGTTTAGGGGAAAGATTAGGGTCAGGGTTAGAGTTAGGGTTAGTGATAGGGTTAGGGTTAGGGTGATGGTTAGGGTTACTGTTAGCTTGAAAATTAGGATGAAGTTTCAGGATAGGGTGAGGGTTAGGGTAAGGGTGATAGTAGGGATAAATTTGAGGGTTCGGCTGAGGGTGAGGGTTAAGGTTAGAGTGAGGGTTACAGTTGGGATGAGGGTTAGGGTAAGGGTGAGGTTTAGGGATTAGGGTGAGGGTGATGGTTAGATTGAGGATTAGGGTTAGGGTTAGTGTGTAGTTTAGGGTGAGGATGAGGGTTAGGGTTAGGTGAGGGTAAGTGTTAGAATTAGGGTAAGGGTGATGGTGAGGGTTAGGGTTAGGTTTAGGGTGAGGTTTAGGCTTAGGGTGAGGGTTAGGGTTAGTGTAAGGGTTAGTGTTAGGGTTCGGGTTACTGTTAGGGTGAGGGTAATTATTAGGGTGAGGGTTACGGTTAGGGTGAGGGTTATAGTTAGGGTGAGGGTAAGGGTTAGGGTTAGGAGTATTAGTTTTAGGTTTAGTGTTACCTTGACGGTGAGGGTGAGGATGAGGGTTAGGTTTAGGGTTAGGGTGAGGTTTAGGATTAGGATTAGGGTGAGAGTTAGGGTTAGGGTGAGTGTGAGGTTTAGGTTTAGATTTAGGCTTAGGGTGTGGGTTAGTGTTAGGGTTAGTGTTAGGTGTGGGTTAGGGTGAGGGTTAGTGTGAGGGCTATGGTTAGGGTTAGGGTTAGGCTTAGCGTTAGGCTGAGGGTGAGGTTGAGTGTTAAGGTTGGGGTTAGGGTGAGGGTTAGGATTAGGGTTAGGGTGAGGGTTAGGATGAGGTTTAGGGTTATGATTAGGATTGGAGTGAGGGCTAGGGTGAGGGTGACGTTTACTGTTAGGGTTAGGGTAAGGTTTAGTGTTAGGGTGAGGATGAGGGTAAGGTTTAGTGTTAGAGTTAGGGTTAGGGTGAGGGTTAGGGTTAGGGATAGTCTTAAGGTTAGGGATAGGGTGAGTGTTAGTTTTAGGGTGAGGGTTATGGTTTTGGTTAGGATTAGGATTAGGTTTAGGGTGAGGGTAAGTGTGAGGGTTAAGTTAAGGGTTAGGCTTAGGTTTAGGTTGAGGGTGAGGGTTAGGTTTAGGGTGAGGGTGAGTGTGAGGGTTAGGGTTAGTGTTAGGGTTAGGGTGAGGGTAAGTGTGAGGGTTAGTCTTAAAATTATGGTGTGGGTGAGGGTTAGGTTTAGGGTGAGGCTTAGTGTTACTCTCAGGGAGAGGGTTAGCATGACGTTGAGAGTTAGTGTGAGGGTTAGGATGAGGGTGACAGTAATGGTACTGTTGAGGGTTAGGCTGAGAGTGAGGATTATGGTAAATGTGAGGGTTAGGGTTAGGGTTAGGGAGAGGGTTAGGGTTAGGGGTAGGGTGAGGGTGAGGGTAAGATTGAGGATTTGTGTTAGGGTGAGGATGAGTGTTAGGATTAGGGTTATTGTTAGTGTTATGTTTACAGTTATGCTTGCAGTGAGGGTGAGGCTGAGGGTGAGGTTTATTTTTAGGTTTAGATTCAGCGTTAGGGATAAGGTTAGTATTATTTAGAGGGATAGGTTTAGATTTACAATGAGGGTGAGGGTGAGGGTGAGGTTTACGGTGAGGTTTATGGTTAGGTTTACGTTGAGGGTGAGGTTTAGAGTTAGAATTAGATTGATGAGGAGGGTTAGGGTGACAGGTAGGGTTAGGGGTAGTGTTAGTCTTAGGGTGAGGGTGAGGGTTAGGTTGAGGTTTAGGGATAGTCTTAGGTTTAGGATTAGGGTTAGGGTGAGGTTGATTGTGAGGGTTCAGTTTAGGCTTAGGCTTGCGGTTAGGTTGAGGGTGAAGGTAGGTGTGAGGGTTATGGTTAGGTGAGGGTGAGGATTAGGGTTAGAGTGAGGGTTAGAATTTGGGTTACGATTAAGGTGAGGGTGAGGATGAGGGTTAGGGTGAGGGTTAGGGTTAGGATTAGGATTAAGGTGAGGGTGAGGGTTAGGATTAGGGTTAGGGTTATTGTTAGTGTTATGGTTAAGGTTACCTTTGCAGTGATGGTGAGGCTGAGGGTGAGGTTTAGGGTTAGGATTAGGGTTAGGGTTAGGTTTAGGGTTAGGATTAGTGATTTGTTAAGGTTAGGGTTAGAGTTATGGTGAGGGTGAGGGTGAGGGTGAGGGTTAGGGTTAGGGTTAGGGTGAGGTTTAGGGTTAAGGTGAGGATTAGGGTTAGGGTGAGGGTGAGGTTTAGGGTTAGAGTTAGGGTTAGGGCGAGGGGTAGGGTGATGGTTAGGGTTAGGGTTAGGGTTTTCTTTAGCTTTAGGATTAGGATTAGGGTGAGGGTGAGTGTGAGGGTTAGGTTTAGGCTAAGGCTTAGGGTTAGGCTGAGGATGACGGTGGGGTTGAGGATGAGGGTTCAGGTGATGGTTAGGGTTAGGATTAGGGTGACTGTTAGGATGAGGGTTAGGGTTAGGATTAGGGTTGGGGTGAAGGCTAGGTTGAGGGTATAGGTTAGGGTTAGGCTTAGGCTTAGGCTTAGAGTTAGGCTGAGGG
The DNA here is from genome assembly GCF_024711535.1 of Dipodomys merriami. NCBI lineage: Eukaryota > Metazoa > Chordata > Mammalia > Rodentia > Heteromyidae > Dipodomys > Dipodomys merriami. The sequence continues at coordinate 10,871 of NW_027204655.1, read as the reverse complement.
TGAGGTTGAGGGTGAGTTTTAAGGTTAGGGTGATGGTTAGGGTTATCCTTATGTTGAAGGTTAGCATGAGGTTTAGGGATAGGGTGAGGGTTAGAGTGAGGGTGATGGTAAGGGTAAAGCTATGGGTTAGGCTGAGGGTGAGAATTAAGATACGGGTGAGTGTTAGGGTTAGGGTGAGTGTTAGGGTAAGGGTGATGGTTAGGGTTTATGGTGATTGTGAGGGTTAGATTGAGGATTAGGGTTAGGTTTCGTGTGAGGTTTAGGGTGAGGATGAGGGTTAGTGTTAGGGTGAGGGTTAGGGTTAGAATTAGGTTTCGGGTGATGGCTAGGGTGAGGGTGAGGTTTACTGTTAGTGTTAGGGTTAGGGTGAGTTTTAGGGTTAGGATGAGGGTTAGGATTAGTGTGAGAGTTAGTGTTAGGTTTAGGGTTAGGGTTAGGGTGAGGGTAAGTGTTAGGGTGAGGGTTAGGGTTAGGGTGAGGGTTATAGTTAGGGTGAGGGTTAGGGTTAGGGTTATTGTCATTGTTAGGTTTAGGGTTATGTTGACGGTGAGGGTGAGGGTAAGGGTTAGGTTTAGGGTTAGGGTTAGGGTGAGATTTAGGGTTAGGATTCGGGTTATAGTTAGGGTTAGGGTGAGTGTTAGTGTGAGGGTTAGGTTTAGGGTTAGTGTTACGTTAGGATTAGGGTGAGGGTGAGTGTGAGGGTTAGGGTTAGGTTTAGTGTTAGGCTTAGGGTTAGGGTGAGGGTGAGTTTGAGGGTGAGGGTTAGGGTTATGGTGAGGGTTAGAGTTAGGGTTAGATTGAATGTTAGGCAGAGGGTTAGGGTTAGGAATAGGGTTAGTTTGAGCGCTGGTGTGACGGATAGTGTGAGTGTTAGGGTTACGATAGGGTTAGGTTGAGGGTGAGTGTGAGGGTTAGGGGTAGGGTTAGGGTTAGGCTTAGTGTTAGGGTTAGGGTTAGGGTTTGGTTTAGGGTGAGGGTGAGGGTGATTATTAGGGTTAGTGTTAGGGTTAGGGTTAGGTTTAGGCTAAGGGTGAGGTTGGGGGTGAGGATTAGGTTTAGGTTGATGGTTAGGTTTAGGGTTAGTGTTATTGTTAGGGTTAGGGTTAGAGTTAAGGTGAAGGTGAGGGTGAGGGTGCGGGTGAGGTTTAAGGTTAGGGTTAGGTGAGGTTTATGGTTAGGGTTAGGGATAGGGTTAGGGTGAGGGTGAGGTTTACGGTTAGATTTAGGCTTAGGGTGAGGGTTACTGTTAGGGTTAGGGTTAGGATTAGTGTTAGGTTTGGGTTAGGGTGAGGGTTAGGGTGTGGGTTATGGTTAGATTTAGGGTTAGGGTTAGGATTTGGGTTAGGGTGAGGTTTAGTGTGTGGGTTAGGGTTAGGTTTAGGGTTAGGCTTAGCGTTAGGCTGAGCGTGAGGTTGAGTGTGAGGGTTTGGGTTAGGCTGAGGGTTAGGATTAGGGTTAGTGTTAGGGTTAGGATGAGGGTTAGGGTTTGTATTAGGATTAGAGTGAGGGCTAGGGTGAGGGTGCCCTTTACTGTTAGGGTTAGGGTGAGGTGTAGGGTTAGGGTTAGGGTGAGCATGAGGTTTAGTGTTAGAGTTAGGGTTAGGGTGAGGTTTAGGGTTAGGGTTAGTGTTAGGGTTAGGGTTAGGTTGAAGGTTATGGTTATGGTTAGGATTAGGATTGAGGTTAGGGTGAGGGTAAGTGTGAGGGTTAGGGTAAGCTTTAGGCTTAGGGTTAGGTTGAGGGTGAGGGTTAGGTTTAGAGTGTGGGTGAGTGTGAAGGTTAGGGTTAGTGTTAGGTTTAGGGTGAGGGTTAGTGTGAGGGTTAGGTTTAGGCTTAGGCTTAGGATTAGGTTGAGGGTGAAGGTAGGTGGGAGGGTTATGGTTACGGAGAGGGTGAGAATTAGGGTTAGTGTGAGGGTTAGGATTTGGGTTAGGATTAAGGTGAGGGTGAGGGTTAGGATTAGGGTGAGGGTTAGGGTTAGGATTAGGATTAGGGTGAGGGTGAGGATGAGGGTTAGGATTAGGGTTAGGGTTATTGTTAGTGTTATGGTTAAGGTTACCTTTGCAGTGATGGTGAGGCTGAGGATGAGGGTTAGGTTTAGGATTAGAGTGAGGGTTAGGTTTTGGCTTGGTATTAGTGTTTATGTTAAAGTTAGGGTTAGAGTTATGGTGAGGGTGAGAGTGAGGGTGAGGTTTAGGGTTAGGGTGAGTTTAGGGTTAGGGTGAGGATTAGGGTTAGGGTGAGGGTGAGGTTTAGGTTAGAGTGAGGGTTAGGGGTAGGGTTAGGGTGAGGGTTAGGGTTAGGGTTAGGGTTAGGTTTAGGATTAGGGTTAGGTTGAGGGTGAGTGTGAGGGTTTGGGTTAGGCTTAAGCTTAGCCTTAGGGATATGCTGAGGATGAGGGTGGGGTTGAGGATTATGGTTTGGGTGTTGGTTAGGGTTAGGGTTAGGGTTAGGGTTAGGGTTAGGGTTAGGTGAGGGTAAGGGTTAGAATTAGGGTTACGGTGAGGGCTAGGATCAGGGTGAGGGTTAGGGTTAGTGTTAGTGTTAGGGTGAGGGTGAGGCTTAGGGTGAGTGTGAGGGTTAGTATTAGGGCTAGTGTTAGTGTTAGTGTTAGGGTGAGGGTAAGTGTTAGGTTGAGGGTTAGGGTTAGGGTGAGGGTTATAGTTAGGGTGAGGGTTAGGGTTAGGGTTAGGGTTTGTGTTAATTTTAGGTTTACGGTTATGTTGAGGGTGAGGGTGAAGGTGAGGGTTAGGGTTAATAATAGGTTAGGGTTAGGGTGAGTGTGTGGGTTAGGATTAGGTTTAGGGTTAGGCTTAGTTTTTGGCTGAGAGTGAGGTTGAGGGTGAGGGTTAGGGTTAGGGTGAGGGTAAGGATTTCGGTTAGGGTGAGGATTAGGATGAGGGTTAGGTGATGGCTAGGGTGAGGGTGAGGTTTAGGGTTAGGGTTAGGGTGAGGTTTAGTGTTAGGGTTAGGGTGAGGGTGAGGTTGAGTGTTAGAGTTAGGGTTAGGGTGAGGGTTAGGGATCTGGTTAGTGTTAGTGTTAGGGTTAGGGTTAGGGTGAGTGATAGGGTTAGGGTGAGGGTTATGGTTATGGTTAGGATTAGGATTAGGGTTACGGTTAGGGTTAGTGTGTGGGTTAATGTTAGGTTTAGTGTTAGGCTTAGGGTTAGGCTGAGGGTAAGGTTGAGGCTGAGGGTTAGGTTTAGTGTGAGTGTTTGGGTTACAGTGAGGGTTATGTTTAGGGTGACGGTTACGGTTAGGTTTAGGGTTAAGTTGAGGGCTACGTTGAGGGTGAGGTTTAGGGTTAGCTTTAGGGTAAAGTTTATGGTGAGGGTGAGGTTTAGGGATAGGGTTAGGCTGAGGTTTAGGGTTATATTTAGGGTTAGGGGTAGGGCGAGTGTGAGGTTTAGGGTTAGAGTTAGGGTTACGGTGAGGGTTAGGGTGAGGTTTACGGTTAGAGTTAGGGTTAGGGGGAGGGTTAGGGTGAGGGTTAGGTTTAGGGTGAGGGCTAGGTTGAGGGTGAGGGTTACGGTTAGTGTTAGGCTTAGGCTTATGGTTAGGCTGAGGGTGAGGTTGAGGGTGAGGTTAGGGTTAGGGTGAGGTTAGGGGTACGGGTAGGTTGAAGGTTAGCATGATTTTTAGGGATAGGGTGAGGGTTAAGGTGAGGGTGATGGTAAGGGTAATGTTGAGGATTACGCTGAGGGTCAGGGTAAAGATAAGGGTGAGGGTTAGTTTAGGGTGAGGGTTGAGGTAAGGTTGAGGGTTAGGGGTTGGGGTGAGGGTGAGGGTTAGATTGAGGATTAGGGTTAGGGTTAGTGTGAAGTTTAGGGTGGTGATGAGGGTTAAGGATAAGGTGAGGGTTACGGTTAGAATTAGGGTTAGGATGAGGGCTAGGGTGAGGGTGAGGGTTAGGGTTAGGTCGGGGTTAGAGTGAGTTTTAGGGTTAGGGTGAGGGTTAGGGTGAGGGTTAGGGTTAGTGTGAGGGTTAGTGTTATGGTTAGGGTTAGTGTTAGGGTGAGGGTAAGTGTTAGGGTGAGGGTTAGGGTTAGGGTGAGCATTACAGTTAGGGTGACGGTTAGGGTTAGGTTTAGGGATATTGTTATTGTTAGGTTTAGGGTTACATTGAGGGTGAGGGTGAGGGTGAGTGTTAGGGTTAGAGTTAGGGTGAGGTTTAGGTTTAGTATTAGGGGTAGAGTTAGGGTGAGGGTGAGGTTTTGGGTTAGAGTTAGGATTAGGGTGAGGGTTAGTGTGAGGATTAGGGTTAGGGTTAGTGTTAAGTTAGGGTTAGGGTGAGGGTTAGTGTGAGCGTTAGGGTTATAGGGAGGGTTAGGGTTAGGATTAGGGTTAGGGTGAGGTTGAGTGTGTGGGTTAGGGTTAGGTTTAGAGTTTGGCTTAGGGTTAGGCTGAGGCTGAGGTTGAATGTGAGGGTGAGGGTTAGGTTTAGGGTAAGTTTGAGGGTTAGGATGAGGGTTAGGGTTAGGATTAGGGTTAGTGTGAGGGTCAGTGTGTGGGTTAGGGTTAGGTTTAGATTTATGCGTCGGGTTAGGCTGAGGCTGAGGTTGAGGGTGAGGGTTAGGGTTAGTGTGAGGCTTAGGGTTAGGCATAGGGTTAGGTTTAGGATTAGGGTTAGGTTGAGGGTCAGTGTGAGTTTTAGGGTTAGAGTTAGGGTTAGGCTTAGTGTTAGGGTTAGGTTTAGGGTTAGGGTTTGGTTTAGGGTGAGGTGTAGGGTGAGGATTAGGGTTAGTGTTAGTGTTAGGGTTAGGGTTAGGCTGAGGGTGAGGGTGGGGGTGAGGATTAGGCTTAGGGTGATGGTTAGGTTTAGGGTTAGTGTTATGTTAGGGTTAGGGTTAGAGTTACGGTGAGGGTGAGGTTGTGGGTGAGGGTTAGGGTTAGGGTTTGGGTGAGGTTTAGAGTTAGGGTTGGAGATAAGGTTAGGGTGAGGGTGATGTTTAGGGTTAGAGTTAGGGTTAGTGTTAGGATTGGGCTTAGGGTTAGGCTTAGGGTGAGAGTGGAGGTGAGGATTAGGGATAGGGTTAGGGTTAGATTAAGGGTTAGGGTTAGGGTTAGGGTTATTGTTAGTGTTATGTCTAAGGTTAAGTTTGCAGTGAGGGTGAGGCTGAGGGTGAGGTTTATGGTTAGGTTTAGGTCTAGGGTTAGGGTTAATGTTAGTTTTAGTGTTAGTGTTAGGGTTACAGTTACGGTGACAGTGAGCGTGAGGGTGAGGGTTAGGGTTAGGGTGAGATTTAGGGTTAGATTTAGGTTGAGGGTGAGTTTTAGGCTTAGAGTGAGGGTTAGTGGGAGGATTAGGGTGAGGGTTAGGTTTAGAATTAGTGTTAGTCTTAGGGTGAGGGTGAGGGTTAGGTTGAGGTTTAGGGATAGGGTTAGGTTTACGATTAGGGTTAGGGTGAGGGTGAATGTGAGGGTTAGGATTATGTTTAGGCTTAGGCTTATGGTTAGAATTAGGATGAGGGTGAGGGTTAGTGTTAGGGTTAGATTGAGGTTTAGGGTTAAGGTGTGGGTTAGGGTTAGTGTGTTAGTGTTAGGGTTTGGTTTAGTGTTAGGGTTAGGGGGAGGGTTAGGGTCAGGTTTAGGGTTAGGGTTAATATTAGGGTTAGAGTTAGTTTAAGGGTTAGGGTTAAGGTGAGGGTGAGGGTGAGTGTTAGGGTTAGGCTTAGGCTTAGGCTGAGGGTGAGGGTGTGGGTCAGGATTAGTTTTCGTGTGATGGTTAGGGTTTGGTTTAGTGTTAGGGTTAGGGGGAGGGTTAGGGTCAGGCTTAGGGTTAGGGTTAGTGTTAGGGTTAGGGTTAGGGTGATGGTTAGGGTTACGTTTAGCTTGAAGTTTAAGATGAGGTTTAGGGATAGGGTGAGGGTTAGGGTAAGGGTGATGGTAAGGGTAAATTTGAGGGTTACGCTGAGGGTGAGGATTAGGATAAGTGTGAGGGTTACGGTTAGGGTGAGGGTTAGGTTAAGGTTGAGGGTTAGGTATTAGGGTGAGGGTTAGATTGAGGAGTAGGGTTATGGTTAGTGTTGTTGTTTAGGGTGAGGATGAGGGTTAGGGTTAGGTGAGGGTAAGGGTTAGAATTAGGGTTAGGGTGAGGGCTAGGTTGAGGGTGAGGGTTAGGGTTAGGGTTAGGGTGAAGTGTAGGCTTAGGGTGAGGTTTTGGGTTAGTGTAAGGGTTAGTGTTAGGGTTAGGGTTAGTGTTATGGTGAAGGTAAGTGTTAGGGTGAGGGTTATAGTTAGGGTGAGGGTTAGGGTTAGGGTTAGGGTTATTGTTAGATTTAGGTTTAGATTTACGTTAAGGATGAGGGTGAGGGTGAGGGTTAGGGTTAGGGTTAGGGTTAGGGTGAGGTATAGGTTTAGGATTAGGGTTAGAGTTAGGGTTAGGGTTTGGGTGAGGTTTAGGGTTAGATTTAGGCTTAGGGTGAGCGTTAGTGTTAGGTTTGGGTTAGGGTAAGTGTCAGTGTGAGGGTTATGGTTAGAGTTCGGGTTAGTGTTAGGATTAGGGTTAGGGTGATGTTCAGTGTGTGGGTTAGGGTTAGGTTTAGGGTTAGGCTTAGCGTTAGGCTGAGGGTGAGGTTGAGGGTGAGGGTTGGGGTTAGGGTGAGGGTTAGGATTAGGGTTAGTGTGAGGGTTAGGATGAGGGTTAGGGTTATGATTACGGTTAGAGTGAGGGCAAGGGTGAGGGTGACGTTTACGTTTAGGGTTAGGTTGCGGTTGTGGGTTAGGGTTAGGGTGAGGGTTAGGTTTAGTGTTAGAGTTAAGGTTAGGGTGAGGGTTAGGGTTAGGGTTAGTGTTAGGTTTAGGGATAGGGTGAGTGTTAGGTTTAGGGTGAGGGTTATGGTTATGGTTAGGATTAGAATTATGGTTAGGTTGAGGGTGAGTGTGTGGTTAGGGTAAGGGTTAGGCTTAGGGTTAGGTTGAGCGTGAGGGTTAGGTTTAGGGTGAGGGTGAGTGTGAGGGTTAGGTTTAGTGTTAGTGTTAGGTTGAGGTTTAGTGTGAGGGTTATTGTTAAAGTTAGGGTGTGGGTGAGGGTTAGGGTTAGGGTGATGCTTAGGTTTACGGTCAGGGAGAGGGTTAGCATGAGGGTGAGGTTTAGTGTGAGGGTTAGAGTGAGGGAGACAGTAAGGGTAAAGTTGAGGGTTAGACTGAAAGTGAGGATTACTGTAAATGTGAGGGTTAGGGTTAGGGTGAGGGTTAGGGTTAGGGTTAGGGTGAGGGTGTGGTTTAGTTTGAGGATTAGTTTTAGGGTTAGTGTGAGGTTTAATGTGAGGATGAGAGTTAGGGTTAGGGTGAGGGCTAGGGTGAGGGTGAGGGTTAGGATTTGGGTTAGGGTGAGTGTGAGAGTTAGGGTGAGTGTTAGGGTTAGGGTGAGGGTTAGTGTGAGGGTTAGTGTTAAAGTTAGGGTGTGGGTGAGGGTTAGGGTTAGGGTGATGCTTAGGGTTATGGTCAGGGAGAGGGTTAGCATTAGGGTGAGAGTTAGTGTGAGGGTTAGGGTGAGGGTGACAGTAAGGGTAAAGTTGAGGGTTAGGCTGAGAGTGAGGATTACGTTAAATGTGAGGATTAGGATTACGGTTATGGTGCGGGTTAGGGTTAGGGGTAGTGTGAGGGTGAGGGTAAGATTGAGGATTAGTGTTAAGGTGAGGTTTAGGGTGAGGATGAGTGTAAGGGTTAGGGTTAGGGTTATTGTTAGTGTTATGGTTACAGTTAAGTTTGCAGTGAGGGTGAGGCTGAGGGTGAGGTTTATGGGTAGGTTTAGGGTTAGGGTTAGGGTTAGTATTATTTTTAGGGTTAGGGTTAGATTTACAGTGAGGGTGAGGGTGAGGGTTAGGTTTAGGGTGAAGTTTACAGTGAGGTTTAGGGTTAGGGTTAGGTTGAGGGTGAGTTTTAGAGTTTGAATTTGGTTTATTGTGAGGGATAGCGTGAGAGGTAGGGTCAGGGTTAGAGTTAGTGTTAGGGTGAGTGTGAGGGTTAGGTTGAGGTTTAGGGATAGGCTTAGGGTTAGAATTAGGGTTTGGGTGAGCATGAGTGTGAGGGTTAGGTTTAGGTTTATGCTTAGGTTTAGGTTGAAGGTGAAGGTAGGTGTGAGGGTTATGGTTACAGTGAGGATGAGGATTACAGTTAGGGTGAGGGTTAAGATTTGGGTTCGGATTAAGGTGAGGGTGAGGGTTAGGGTTAGGGTGATGGTTAGGGTTTGGATTAGGATTAGGGTGAGGGTGAGTGTTTGGATTAGGGTTAGGCTTATTTTTAGTGTTATGGTTAAGGTTACCTTTGCAGTGATGGTGAGGCTGAGGTTGAGGTTTAGGATTAGGATTAGGGTTAGGGTTAGGTTTAGTGTTAGCATTAGTGTTTTTGTTAAGTTTAGGGTTAGAGTTATGGTGAGGGTTAGGGTGAGGGTGAGGGTGAGGCTTAGGTTTAGGGTTAGGGGGAGGTTTAGGGTTAGGGTGAGGATTAGGGTTAGGGTGAGGGTGAGGTTTAGGGTTAGAGTTAGGGTTAGGGGGAAGGTTAAGGTGAGGGTTAGGGTTAGGGTTAGGGTTAGGTTCAGGATTAGGGTTAGGGTGAGGGTGAGTGTGAGTGTTAGGGTAGGCTTAGGCTTAGGCTTAGGGTTAGGCTGAGGATGAGGGGGGGTGGGGTTTAGGGTTCGGGTGATGGTTAGGGTTAAGATTAGGGTGAGGGTTAGGATGAAGATTAGGGTTAGGATTAGGGTTAGGGTAAGGGCTAGGGTGAGGGTGAGGATTAGGGTTAGGATTAGGCTTAGGCTTAGGGTTATGCTGAGGTAGAGGTTGAGGATGAGGGTTATGGTTCGGGTGATGGTTAGTGTTACCGTTAGGTTGAAGGTTAGCATGAGGTTTAGTGATAGGGTGAGGGTTGGAGTGAGGGTGATGATAAGGGTATAGTTGAGGGTTAGGCTGAGAGTGAGAATTAAAATAAGGGTGATGGTTAGGGTTAGGGTGAGGCTTAGGGTAAGGGTGAGGGTTAGGGGTTATGCTGAGGGTGAGGGTTAGATTGAGGATTAGGGTTAGGTTTATGGTGAGGATGAGGTTTAGGGTTATGGTGAGGGTTAAGATTAGAATTAGGTTTAGGTTGAGAGCTAGGGAGAGGGTTAGGGTTAGGGTTAGTGTTAGGGTTAGGATGAGTTTTAGGATTAGGGTGAGGTTTAAGGTTAGTGTGAGGTTTAGTGTTAGGGTTAGGGTTAGTGTTAGGGTGAGGGTAAGTGTTAGGGTGAGGGTTAGGGTTCAGTTGAGGTTGATAGTTAGGGTGGGGGTTACGGTTAGGGTTATTGTTATTGTTAGGTTTAGGGTTACATTGAGGGTGAGGGTGAGGGTGAGGGTTAGGTTTAGGATTAGGGTTAGGGTCAGATTTAGGGTTAGGATTAGGGTTAGAGTTAAGGTTAGGGTGAGGGTGAGGTTTCAGGTTAGAGTTAGGCTTAGGGTGAGTGTTAGTGTGAGGGTTAGGGTTAGGGTAAGTGTTAGGTTAGGGTTAGGGTGAGGGTTAGTTTGAGGGTTAGGGTTAGAGTGATAGTTAGCATTAGTATTAGGGTTATGGTGAGGGTGAGTGTTTGGGTTAGGGTTAGGTTTAGTGTTAGGCTTAGGGTTAGGCTGAGGGTGAGGTTGAGGGTGACGATTAGGGTTAGGGTGAGGGTTAGAGTTAGGGTTAGATTGAGGGTTAGGATGAGGGTTAGGGTTAGGATGAGGGTTAGGTTGACCGCTGGTGTGACGGTTAGTGTGAGGGATAGGTTTAGGTTTAGGATTAGGGTTAGGTTGAGGGTGAGTGTGAAGGTTAGGCTTAGGGTTAGGGTTAGGCATAGGGTTAGGGTTTGGGTTAGGGTTTGGTTTAGAGTGAGGGTGATGGTGAGGATTAGGATTAGTGTTAGGGTTAGGGTTATGGTTAGGGTTAGGCTAAGGGTGAGAGGGTGGGGTTGAGGATTAGGGTTAGGGTTAGGTGAGGTATAGGGTTAGTGTTAGAGATAGGGTTAGGGTGAGGGTAAGGTTTAGGGTTAGAGTTAGGGTTATTTTTAGCGTTAGGCTTAGGTTTAGGCTGAGGGTGATCGTGGGGGTGAGGATTAGGTTTAGAGTTAGGGTTAGGGTTAGAGTTCGGGTTAGGGTTAGGGTTAGGGTTTTTCTTAGTGTTATGGTTAGAATTAAGTTTGCAGTGAAGGTGAGGCTGAGGGTGAGGTTTATGGTTAGGGTTAGGTTTAGAGTTAGGGTTAGTGTTAGTGTTGTTGTTAGGGTTAAGGTTAGAGTTATGGTTAGGGTGAAGGTGAGGGTGAAGGTTAGGGTTAGGGTGAGTTTTAGGGTGAGGTTTAGGGTTAGGATTAGGTTGTGGGTTAGTATTATTCTTAGGGTGAGGGTGAGTGTGAATGTGAGTGTTAGGGTTAGAATTAGGCTTAGGCTTAGGTTTGGGATTATGGTGAGGGTGACTGTTAAGTTTAGGTTTAGGGTGAGGTTTAGGGTTAGGGTGAGGGTTAGGTTTAGTGTTAGGGTTAGGGGGACGGTTACGGTCAGCGTTAGGGTTAGGGTTACTGTGAGGGTTAGGGTTAGTTTGAGGGATAGGTTGAGGTTTAGGGTTAGGGTTAGGGTTAGGTTTAGGATTAGGGTTAGAGTGAGGGTGAGTGTGAGTGTTAGGGTTAGGTTTAGGCTTAGGCTGAATGTGAGGTGAGGGTGAGGCTTAGTGTTTGGGTGATGGTTAGGGTTAGGATGAAGGTGAGGGATAGGATCAGGTTTAGGGTTAGGATTAGGTTTAGGGTGAAGGCTAGGGTGAGGTTGAGGGTTAGGTTTAGGGTTAGGGTGAGGTTTAGGCTTACGGTGAGGTTTAGAGTTAGTGTGAGTGTTAGTGTTAGGGTTCAGTTTACTGTTAGGGTTAGGGGGAGGGTT
>NW_027204654.1:0-23273 GCF_024711535.1 Dipodomys merriami | reverse complement strand
AAACCTAACCCTCAACCACACCCTAGCCCTCACCCTAACCCTAATCCTAACCCTAACCCTCCTCCTAACCCTCACCCTAACCCTAACACTAACCATCACTCCAACCGAAATCCTCAAACCCAACCTCACCCTAACCCTCACCCTCACCCTCACCGTAACTCTAACACTAACCCTAACAATAACACTAATCCTAACCCTAAACCTAACAATAACCCTAATCATATATCTAACCCTCACCCTCAGCCTCACCCTCACTGCAAACGTAACCAAAACCATAACACTAAAAATAATCGTAACCCTAAACCTAACCCTAACAATCACCCTCACCCTAACCCTTATCCTAACCTTAACCCTCACCCTAACCCTAACCCTAACCCTAACCCTAAACCTCACCCTAACACTAACCCTAACCCTCACCCTCACCCTACCCCTCACCCTAACCCTAATACTAACCCTAATCCTCATCCTAACACTCACCCTAACCCTAACCCTAACCCTCACCCTAACCCTAATCCTCACCCTAACCGTCAAAATAACCCTAACTCCCACCCTCACTGTAACCTGAACGCTAAACCTCACCCAAAAACTAAAATTAACCCGAACGCTAATTCTCACCCTAACGCTAACCCTAACCCGAACTCTAACCCTAACCTTCACCCTTACTCTCACCCTCAGCTTAACCCTTAGCCTAACCCTAAACCTAAGCCTAACACAAACACTCACCTTAAAACTAAACCTAATACTAATCCTAACCCTAACCCTAACCCTCACCCTCATCCTAACCCTCACCCTAACCCTAACACTAATCCTAACCCTAACCTTCACCCTAACCCTCACCCTAACAATAACTCTAACCCTAAACCTCACCCTCACCCTCACCCTAAACCTAACCCTAACCCTAAATCTAACCCTAACCCTAACCCTCACCCTCACCCTCACCCTCAGCATAACTCTAATCCTAACGCTAACAATAATACTAATCCAAACCCTAACCCTAAAGCTAACGCTCACCCTAATCCTCACCCTAACCCTAACCCTAAACATCACCCTCAGCCACATCTTCACCGTAAACTTAAATCACGCTCATTGTAACCCTAACCCTAAACCTCACCCTAACCCTAAACCTAACCCTAACCCTAAATCTCACCCTAACCCAAACCCTAACCCTCACCCTAGCTCTCACCCTAACCCTTATCATTCTCACCCTAAACCTCACACTAACCCTAACACTAATCCTCAATCTAACCCGAACCCTCACCCTTACCATAACCCTCACCCTCAGCATAACTCTCACCTTTACTCTTACTGTCACCCTCATCCTAACACTCAACCTCATCCTAACCCTCACCCTAACCGTAACCCTAAACATCACCCTAACCCTAACTCTCACCCTCACCTTCAGCCTCAGCCTAGCCCTAAGCCTAAGCCTAACCCTAACCCTAAACCTCACACTCACCCTAGCCCTCACCCTAACCCTAATCCTAACCCTAACCCTCATCCTAAACCTCAACCTAACCATAATATGAACCATCACTCTAAACCTAATCCTCATCCCCACACTCACCCTCAGCCTAATCCTAAACCTAAGCCGGACCCTAAACCTAACCCTCACATTCACCCTCACCAGAACCCTAATTCTAATCCTAACCTTAACCCTAAACCTAAACCTCAACCTAACCCTCACCCTAACCCTAACCCTAACCCTAAATTTAACCCAAAACCTAACTCTCACCCTAAACCTAACCCTAACCCTCTCCCTAAACCTAACCCACACCCTCACTGTCACCCTCAGCCTAAACCTAACCCTAAGCCTAACCCTAACCCTCACACTCACCCTAACCTTAACCCTAACCCTAATCCTAACCCTAACCCTCACACTCTCTCTAACCCTTACCTTTACTCTTACTATCACCTCTTCCTAACCCTCACCCTAAACCTAACCCTCATCCTAATCCTAACCCTAATCCTCAATCCTAACCCTAAACATCACCCTAACCCTAACCCTCACCCTCACTTTCAGCCTGAGGCTAATCCTAAACCTAAGGCTAAACTCAACCTAAACCTCACACTCACCCTAGACCTCACCCGAACCCTAATCCTAACCTTAACCCTCATCCTAACCCTCAACTTAAACATAACGAGAACCATCACTCTAAACCTAATACTCATCCCCAACCTAGGCCTAAGCCTAACCCTAACACTAACCCTCATCCTCAGAGTAACCCTTACCCTAACCCTCACCCTAAAACTAAACTTAACCCGAAACCTAACTCTCACCCTAAACCTAACCCTAAACCTCACCCTAAACCTAACCCTCACCCTCACCCTCACCCTCAGCCTAATCCTAAGCCTAAGCCTAAACCTAACCCTAACACTCACACTCACCCTAACCTTAACCCTAATCCTAAACCTAAACCTAACCCTAACCCACACAGTCACCCTCACCCTAACCCTAATCCTAACCCTATCCCTAACACTATCCCTACCCCTAACTCTCACCCTAACCCTAACCCTAACACTAACACTAACCCTAAACCTCATCCTAACCCTCATCCTAACCCTGACTCTAACCCTAAACCTCACCCTCACCCTAACCCTAACTCTAAACCTAACACAAAACCTAAACCTCACCGTAACCCTAACCCTAACCCACACCCTCAATGTAACCGTAAACATAAACCTTACCCTAACAATAACCCTAACCCTAACCCTAAACCTCACCATAACCCTAGCCCTAACACTAACCCTAAACCTCACCCTCACCCTCACCCTAACCCCAACCCTAACCCGAACCCTAAACCTCAACCTTACCCTAACACTCACCCGCACCGCTACCCTCACCGTAACTATAACCCTAACCCTAAGAATAACACTAACCCCAACCCTAACCATCGCCATAACCCTAATCCTAACCCCCAAACTCACCCTCAGCCTTACACTTAGCCTAAGCCTTACCCTAAACCTAACCCTCAAACTCACTCTCACGCTAACCCTAATTCTACTCTAACCATATCCCTAAACATCAACATAAACCTCACCCTCACCCTAACCCTAACAATAAACCTAACCCTAACCCTCACCCTAAACCTCCACCTAACCCTAACTCTAACCCTAAAACTTACCCTCAACCTAACCCTAACCCTCACCATAAACTTCACCCTAACCCTCACCCTCAACATCACCCTCAAACTCACTGTAACTCTAACCCAAAACCTAACAATAAGATTAACCCTAATCCTAACCCTAACCCTAACGTTAACCCTAACCATAAACCTCACCCTCAGCCTCACCCTCACCGCAAAATTAACCCTAACCATAACACTAACAATAACCCTAACCATAACTCTAAACCTAACTCGAACCCTAAACCTTGCCTTATCCTCACTCCCAACCTCACCCTCAGCCTAACCCTAAGAATAACCCTAACCCTAATCCTCACCGTATCCCAAACCCTAACCGTAACCCTAACCCTAACCGAAACCCTAACCCTAACCCCAAACCTAACACTAACCCTAACCCCAAACCTCACCCTCACCATCACCTTAACCCAAACAATAACCCTAACCCTCACCGTAACCCTAAGCCTAACCCTAACCCTAACCCTCACACTCACCCTCACCCTAACTCTAATCCTAAACATAACCCTATCCCCAACCCAAACCCTCACCCTAGCCCTCAACCTAACCCAAATCCTAACCCTAAACCTCATCCTAAACCTCACCTGACCCTAACCTTAACCTTCACACTAACCCTAACCCTAAACCTAAACTTCACCCTAACCCTAAACCTAATCCTCACCCTCACCGTTACCCTTAACTTAACTCTAACCCTAACCCTAACAATAACCCTAACCCTAAACCTAACCCTAACCCTTGCACTCACCATAATTCTAACACTAACCTTAACCCTAAACCTCACCCTAACGCTAACAATAAGCCTGACCCTCACTCTAGCCTTCACCCTAACCCTAATTATAACCCTAAACCTCATCCTAACCCTCACCCCAAACCTAAAAGGCTAACCATTACACTAGCCCTCAACCTAACACTAAATTTAACCCTAAACCTCACCCGCACCTAACCCTAACCCTCAACCTCACCCTCACCCTCCGCTTAACACTAAGCCTAACCCTAACTCCAACCCTAACCATAACACTAACCCTAATGCTAAACCTCACCCCAACCCTCACCCTAAACCTCAACCTCACCCTAGCCCACACCCTAAACCTAAGCCTAAGCATAACCCTCACCCTAACTCTCAATATAACCCTAACCGCAACACTCACCCTAACCCTAACCCTCACACTCACCCTCACCTTAACCCAAGAACTAATCCTAGCCTTAACCCTCACCCTCACCCTCACCCTAAAACTCACCCTAACCCTAACCCTAACCCTAACCCTAACCATAACCCTCACCCTCAGCCTCACCCTCACCGCAAACTTAACCCAAACCATAACACTAACAATAACTCAAACCCTCACCCTAACCCTAACCCTAACCCTAAACCTAACCCTAACCCTAAACCTAAACCTAAATCTAAACCTGACCATAACCCTAATACTAACCCTCACACATACCCTCACAGTAACCATAACACTAAACTTAACCCTTACAATAACCCTAACCCTAACCCTAAGCCTCATCCATACCATATCCTTTACACTAACCTTAGCCCTCACCCTAACACTTACCCTCACACTAACAATAACTCTAACCCTAAAATTAACCCTCACATTAAACCGAACCCTAACCCTAAACCTCAACCTAAACCTCACCCTCACCTTAACATTAACACTAACCTTAACCCTAAACCTCACCCTCCCCCTCCCCCTACCCTATATCTAACCATAAACCTCACCCTAATCCTAACCCTAACCCTCACCCGCACCCTCAACCTCACCATAACTCTAACCCTAACCCTAACAATAACACTAACCCTAACCCTAACAATCACCATAACCCTAATCCTCACCCCACCCTGAGACTCACCCTCACCTCAAACTTAACCCTAACCATACCACTAACAATAACCCTAACCCAAACCCTAATCCTAATCCTCACCCCCACCCTCATCCTCACCCTAACCCTAATCCTATCCCTAACCCTCACCCTAACCTTAACTCTAAACCTAAACCTCACCCTCAGCCTAACCCTAACTCTAACCCTAACCCTAACAATAAACCTCACCCTAACTCTAACTCTAACCCTCATCCTAACCCTAACCCTCACGCTCACCCTCACATTTAGCCTAACCCTAAGCCTAACCCTGAACCTATCCCTAACACACACACTCAGTCTCACCCTAACACTAATCCTAACCTTAAACCTAACCCTCCCCCTAACTCTCCCCCTAACCCTAAACTTAACACGAACACCAACCCTAACCCTCAACCTAACCCTCACCCTAACCCTAACTCTAACCCTAAGGGAAACCCTAAACCTCACCCTAACACTAACACTAACACTCATGCTCACGCTCACAGTAACGGTAACACTAAACCTAACCCTAACAATAACCCTAACCCTAATCCCAACCCTCACCTTAACCATAACCCTCACTCTAACCCAAAACATCACCCTAACACTTACCCTCACCTTAACACTAAACCTAACCCTAAGCCTAACCCTCACACTAATGCTAACACTAACCCTAACCCTAAAACTCAACCTAACCCTCAACCTCACCATAACCCTAATTCTAACCCTAATCGTAACCCTCCCTCTAACCCTCCCCCTAACTCTATACCTAACCCTCAACTTCACCCTCACCCTCAACCTAACCCTAACCCTAAACCCCACCCTAACCATAAACCTAACCCTCACTCTCATGCTCGTCCTAAGCCTAAGCCTAAGCCTAACACTAACTCTAACACTCACCTTAACCCCAACACTATCACTAACCCTAACTCCAACCCTAAACCTCACACCCACCCTAACCCTAACTCTAATCCTAACCAGAAACCTAAACCTCATCCTAGGCCTAAACCTCACCCTCAACCTCACGCTCACCGTAACCATAACCATAATAATACCCCTAAACCTAACCCTAACCCTCATCCTAAAGATAACCTTCACCCTAACCCTAACCCTCGCCCTAACACTTACCCTCACCCTATCACAAACCCTAACCTTAACACTAACCCTCACAATAACCCTAACCATCACCCTAACGCTCACCCTAACTCTGACCCTAACTCTCACCCTCACCCTAGCCCATACCCAAACCCTAAGCCTATGCCTAACCCTCACCCTAACCCTCACTCTAACCCTAACCCCAACACTCACCCTAATGGTAACCCTCAACCTCACCCTCATCTTAACACTAATCCTAACCCTAACCCTAACACTCACCCTCACCTTAAGCCTAATCCTAATCCTAACGCTAAGACCAACTCTCACCCCCACACTGAACCTCACCCTAACCCTAACCCTAACACTAAACCTAACCCTAACCCTAACCCTCACTCTAAACCTAACTCTAACCCTAAACCTCACCCTCACCCTAACCATAACCCTAACCCTAATCCTAAACCTCAGCCTAAACCTAAACCTTACCCTAACACTTACCCTCACCTTAATACTAACACTAACCCTAACATTAACCTTCACACTAATGCTAACCATCACCGTACACCTAAACCTCATCCTAACCCTAACCCTAACACTCAATGTCACCCTAAGCCTCACCCTAACTCTAACCCTCATCCTAACCCTTAACCTCTCACTAACGCTAACATTAATCCTCATTCTAACACTCAAACTCACCCTAACCCTAACCCGAACACTCACCCTTACCATAACCCTCACCCACAGCATAACCCTCAGATTTCTCTTACTGTCACCCTCATCCTAACCCTCACCCTAAACCTAATCCTCAGCCAAACCCTCATCCTTACTGTAACCCTAACCATAACCCTAATCCTAACCCTCAACGTAACCCTAAACGTAACCCTCTTCCTAACAATCACTCTAACCTTAACCCTAACCATCAACTTAACCCTAACCTCACCCTCACCTTCAGCCTCAGCCTAACCCTAAGCCTAAGCCTAAACCTAACCCTAAACCTCACACTTACCCTAGCCCTCACACTAACCCTAATCCTAACCCTAACCATCATCCTAACCCTCAAGCTAACCATAACATGAACCATCACTCTAAACCTAATCCTCATCCCCACACTCACCCTCAGCCTAACCCAAAGCTGAAGCCTAACCCTAACCCTAACCCTCACACTCACACTCACCCTAACCTTAATCCTAACCCTAACCCTAAAACTAAACCTCAACCTAATGGTCACCCTAACCCTAACCCTAACCCTCACCTTCACCTTAGGCCTCACCCTAACCCCACCCCAAACTTAACCTGAACCCTCACCGGAACCCGAACCCTAACACTCACCCTAACTCTACCCCTAACCCTAAACCTAAACCTAAACCTAGGCCTAACACTAACCCTCACCCTCACCCTTGCCCCCACCCTAACCCTAAGTGCAACCCTAAAACTCATCCAAACACTCACCCTAACGCAAATCCTAAACCTTAACCTAACACTAAACCTAATTCTAACCCTCAACCTAACTGTAATCCTGAACCTTACCATAACCCTAACCCTAACCCTCACCCTAATACTAAACCTTACTCGAAACCTAACCCTAAACCTCACCCTAACCCTAACCCTCACCCTCAAACTAGACCGGAACCTAACCCTAACCATCATCCTCACCCTAAACCTCACACTAACCCTAACACTAATCGTCAATCTAACCCTTACCCTCAACCTAACCCTAACCCTCAACCTAAACCTATCCCTCACACTCAGCATAAACCTAAAGCGAAACCTCACCGTATCCCTAACCCTAACACTAACACTAAACCTCACCCTAACCCTAACCCTAACCCTCACACGCACCCTCACCCAAATGCTAATCCTAAACCTAACCATATCACTAACCCTAACCCTCACCCTAACCCTCACCCTAACCCTAACCATAACACTAACCCTAACTCTAACCGTCACACTAACCGTCACCCTAACGCTAACTCTAACCCTAAAACTCACCCTCACCCTAACCCTAAACCTCACACTCACCCTCACCCACAGCCTTTCCCTAAGCCTAGCCCTAACCCTAACCCTTAGACTCACCCTCACCCTAACCCTAATCCTAAACCTAAACCTAAACCTAACCCTCATCCTAACTCTAACCCTCACCCTAATCCTAACACTAACACTAACCCTAACACTAAACCTCACCTTATCCCTCAACCTAACCCTAACTCTAACCCTGAACCTCACCCCCACCCTAAACCTGAACCTAACCCTAAACCTCACCCTTACCCTAGCCCTCACCCTAACCCTAATCCTAACCTTAACACTCATCCTAAACCTCACCCTAACCCTAACCCTCACCCTTAACCTCATCCTTAGCCGAAGCCTAAGCCTAATCCTAAACCTAACACTAACCAACACACTCAACCTCACCCTATCCCCTAACCCTAACCCTCACCCTAACCCTAACCCTCACACTCAACCTCAAACTTAGACTAACCCTAAGGCTAACCCTAAACCTAACCCTAACCCACACACTCACCTTCACCCTAACTCTAATCCTAACCCTAACCCCAACCCTAACCCTCACCCTAGCCTTCACCCTAACCCTAATCCTAACCCTAACCCAAACTCTCACAATAATCCTAACCCTAAACCTCACCCTAAACCTAACCCTAACCCTCACCCTCCCTGTAATGGTAACCCTAACCCTAACAATAACCCTAACCCTAACTCTAACCCTCACCCTAACACTTACCCTCACCCTTACACTAACCCTAACCCTAACACTAACCCTCACACTAATCTTAACCCTTAACCTAACCCTAAACTTCACCCTAAACCTAACCCTAACTCACAACCTCAGGCTAGCCCTCACCCTAACCCTAATTGTAACCCTAACCCTAACCCTAACCCTAACCTTCACCCTAAACTTCAAACAAACCCTAACCCTAATTCTCAATTTAACCCTCACCCTCACCCTAACCCTAACTGTAACCCTTACCCTAACCCTCGCCTTAACCCCAACCCTTACCCTTATCTTAATTCTCATGCTTAAACTAACCCTCACCTTTACGGTATCATCAGCCTCACCCTAACCCCCACCCTAACCCTAACCCTCATCCTAACCCTCACCCTAACCGTAACCTAACCATCACCCTAACCCTAACACTCACCCTCAACCTGACAATCAGACTAATCCTAAGCCTAAGCATAAATCTAACTCTAACCCTCAACCTCACCCTAGCCCTCACCCTAACCCTTATCCTTATCCAAACCCTCATCCTAACCCTCAACCTAACCCTAACCCTAACCATCTCCCGAAACCTAATCCTCACACCCAAACTCACCCTCAGCCTCACCCCCCACCTCACTTTAACTCTAACCCTAACCCTAACAATAACACTAACCCTAATCCTAACCCTAACCCTAACCCTAAACCTCAACCTAAACCTCCCCCTAACCCTAACCCTAACACTAACCCTAACCCTCCCCCTAAGCCTAACTCTAACCCTAAACCTCACACTCAACCTAACCCTAATTCTAACCCTCACCCTAACCCCCACCCTAACCCTAACCCTCATCCTAACCCTAAACCTAACCCTAACCCTAATCCTATATCCAACCCTCAACCTCAGCCTCACCCTCACTGCAAACATAACCATAACCATAACACTAACAATAACCCTAAACCTCATCCTAACCCTCACCCTAACCCTAACCCTAAACCTAAACCTCACCCTAACACTAAACCTAATGCTCACCCTCACCATAGCCCACACCCTAATGCTAATCCTAACCCTAATCCTCATCCTAACACTCAGCCTAACCCAAACCCTAACCCTCACCCTAGCCCTAACCCTCAAAGTAACCCTAACCCGCACCCTCACTGTAACCTGAACCGTAAACCTCACCCAAACCCTAAACTTAACCTGAACCCTAACTCTCACCTTAACGCTACCCATAACCCGAAAACTAAACCTAACCCTTACCCTTACACTCACCCTCAGATTAACCCTTAGCCTAACCCTAACCCTAAGCCTAACCCACTAACCCTAACACTAACCCTAATCCTAATCCTAAACCTAACCCTAACCCTCCCCCTCATCCTAAACCTCACCCTAACCCTAACCCTCACCCTAAACCTCACCCTAAACCTAACTCTAACCCTAAACTTCACCCTCAACCTCACCCTAACCCTAACCCTAATCCTAACCCTAAACCTCACCCTAACCCTAATGCACAACCTCACCCTCACCCTCAACATAACTCTAATCCTAACCCTAACAAAAACACTAATCCTAACCCTATCCCTAACCCTCACCCTCATCCTAACCCTAACCTTAACCCAAACCCTCACCCTAACCCTAACACTAACCCTAACCCTAAAACTCACGCTAACACTAACCCTAACTCTCACCCTCAGCCCCACCCTCACTGTAAACTTAACCCTAACCATAACACTAACAATAACCCTAAGCCTAACTCTAATCTAACCCTCACACTCACCCTAACCCTAACCCTAACCCTCACCATAACCCTAAAACTAACCCTAACCCTAAACCTCACCATAACTCTAATCCTAACCATCAACTTCACCCTAACCCTCACACTAACCCTAATCATCCTCACCCAAAACCTCACACTAATCCTAACACTAATCCTTAATCTAACCCTCACCCTCACCCTAACACTAATGTGAACCCTCACCCTTACCATAACTCTCACCCTCAGCCTAAACCTCACTTTTACTCTTAGAGTCACCCTCATTCAAACCCTAAACCTAACACTCATCCTAACCCTCACACTAACCGTAACCCTAAACATCACCCCAACCCTAACCCTCATCCTCAGCTTTAGCCTCAGCCTAACCCCAATCCTAAGCCTAACCCTAAACCTAAACCTCACACTCACCCTATCCCTCACCCTAACACTAACCCTCACCCTAACCCTAATCCTAACCCTAATCCTAACCCTAACCCTAAACCTAAACCTCAACCTCACCCTAACCCTAACCCTAACACTAAACCTAACCCTAACCATAATCATAACCCTCACCGTCAGCCTCACCCTCACCGCAAACTTAACCCAAACCATAACACTAACAATAACCCTAACCCTCACCCTAACCCTAAACCTAAACCTTACCCTAACTTAAACCCTAACCCTAAAACTAAAACTGACTCTAACCTAATCCTAACTCTCACCCTCACCCTCACTGTAACCATAACCCTAACCTAACCCTTAAAATAACACTAACCCTAACCCTATCCCTCATCTTAACCATATCCTTCACCCTAACCTTAACCCTCACCCTAACATTTACCCTCACCCTAACCCTAACGCTAACACTAACCCTAACCCTAACCCTCACCCTCAGCTACCCCCTAACCCTAACTCTAACCCTAAACCTCTCCCTCCTTCTAACCCTAACCCTAACCCTAACCCTAACTCTAAACCTCAGCCTAACCCTAAACCTAAACCTCACCCTCACCCTAGCCCTCACCCTAACCCGAATCCAAACCTAACCCTCATCCTAACCCTCATTCTAACACTAACCCTAACACTCACCTTCAGCCTCACCCTAACATTAAACATAACCCTAACCCTCAACCTAACCCTAACTGTCACCATCACCATAACTCTTACCCTAACCCTCACCCTAAACCTAAACTTAACCCAAACCCTAACCCTAACCTAATTGTAACCCTAAACCTAACCCTCACACTCACCCTAACCCTCACCTTAACCCTAATTGTAACATGAACCCTAACCCAAAACCTCACCCTCAGTGTCATCCTAACCCTAACCCTAACCCAAAACCTCACCCTCACCCTCATCCTAACCCTCACTCTAAACCTAAACCTCATCCTAACCCTAACCCTAAACCTCACCCTCACGCTAGCCCTCACCCTAACCCTAATCCTAACCCTAAACCTCATCCTAACCCTCACCCTAAACCTCACCCTCAGCCTCCCCCTAACCCTATATCTAACCGTAAACCTCACCCTCAACCTAACCCTAAACCTAACCCTAATCCCCACCCTAACTCTAACCCTAACACTCACCTGCAACCTCAACCTCACCGTAACTCTAACCCTAACCCTAACAATAACACTAACCCTAACCCTAACCATCACCCTAAACCTATTCCTCACCCCACCCTCAGCCTCACCCTCACTGCAAACTTAACCCTAACCATAACACTAACAATAACCCTAACCCTAACACTAACACTAATCCTCAGCCCCACCCTCATCCTCAGCCTAACTCTAAGCCTAACCCTAACCCTAAGACTAACCCTCACCTAAACCCTAACCCTATAATTAACCCTAACCCTAAACCTAACCCTAACTCTAAACCTAAACCTAATCCTCAGCTTCACCCTCACCCTAAACCAAACCCTAACCCGAAACCTCACCCTAACCCTAAGCCTAAGCCTAAGCCTAACCCTAACCTTCACACTCACTCTACCCTAAACCTAATCCTAAACATAATCCTCATCTGAACACTCACCTTAACCGCAATCCCAACCATCACCCTAACCCTAACCCTCACCCTCACCCTCAGCCTCAGCCTAACATTAAGCCTAACTCTAACCCCAACCCTAACCCTAACACTAAACCTAACCCTCACCCTAACGCTCACCCAAACCCTAACCCTAACCCTCACCCTCACCCTAGCCCATACCCAAACCATAAGCTTAAGCCTAACCCTCAACATAACCCTCACTCTAACCCTAACCCCAACACTCACCCTAAACTTAACCCTCACCCTCACCCTCACCCTAACTCTAATCCTAACCCTAACCCTAACACTTACCCTCACCTTAACCTTAATCCTAATCCTAACCCTAACACCAACCCTCACCCCCAAACTAAACATCACCAGAACACTAACTCTAACCCTAACACTCACCCTAAACCTAACTCTAACCCTAAACCTCACCCTCACACTATCCGTAACCCTAAAACTAATCCTAAACCTCACCCGAAACCTAAACCTCACTGTAACCCTAACCCTAACCCTCAACTTCACCCTAGCCCTCACCCTATCTCTAACCCTCATCCTAACCCTAAACCTCACAGTTACACTAACACTAATCATCAATCTAACCCAAACCTTCACCCTAACCCTAACCTGAACCCTCACCCTTACCAAAACCCGAACCCTCAGCCTAACCCTCACCTTTTCTCTTACTGTCACCCTCATCCTAAACCTCACCCTAAACCTAATCCTCATCCTAACCCTCACCCTAACTGTAACCCTTACCATCACCCTAACCCTAAACCTCACCCTCACCTTCAGCCTCAGCCTAACCCTAAGCCTAAGCCTAAACCTAACCCTAAACCTCACACTCACCCTAGCCCTCACCCTAAACCTAATCCTAACCCTAACCCTCATCCTAACCCTCAAGCTAACCATATCCTGAACCATTATTCTAAACCTAATCCTCATCCCCACACGCACCCTCAGCCTAACCCAAAGCCTAAGCTTAACCCTAACCCTAACACTCACAGTCACCCTCACCCTAAACTTAATCCTAATACTAACCCTAAACCTAAACCTCAACCTAACCCTCACCCTAAAACTAACCCTAACCCTCACCCTCACAATAGGCCTCACCCTAACCCTCACCCCAAACCTAACTCTCACCCTAACAGTAACCAGAACCCTAACCCTCACCAAACCCTACCCCTAACTCTAAAACCTAACCACACCCTAACCCTAACTCTAAGCCTCACCCTCACCGTTGCCCTCACCCTAACATTAATTGCAACCTTAACCCTCATCCAAACACTCACAATAACCCTAACCCTAACCGTCAACCTAACCTTACACCTAATTCTAATCCTCAACGTAACCCTAACCCTGACCCTCACCGTAACCCTAACAATAACCCTCACCCTAACCTAAACCTAATCCGAACCTTAAACCTCACCCTAACCCTAACCTTCATCCTCACCCTATCCCTCATCCTACACTTAATCTTAACCCGAACTCTCATGTAAAAACTCACCCTAACCCTAACACTAAACCTCGCCCTAAACCTAGCCCTAAGCCTAACTCTCAACCTAACCCTAACCCTCACGCTAACCATAACCCTAAGCCGAAACATGACCCTATCCCTAAACCTAACCCTAACCCTAAACCTCACCCTAAACCTAACCCGAAACCTCACCCTCATGCTAGCCCTCACCCTAACCCTCACCCTAACCCTAACCCTAACCCTAACCCTCACCCTAACCCTAAACCTAACACTAACCCTAACACTAACCCTCACAATAACACTCACCCTAACGCTAATAATAACCCTAAACCTCACCCTCACCCTAAACCTAACCCTCACCCTCACCCTCACCCACAGCCTATCCCTAAGCAAAACCCTAACCCTAACCCTCACACTCACCCTCACACTGACCCTAATCCTAATCCTAACCCTAAACTTAACCCTCATCCTAACCCTAATGCTGACCCTAACAATAACCCTAACACTAACCTTAACCCTAAACCTCACCCTATCCCTCACCCTAAACCTAACCCTTACCCTAAACCTCAACCTAACACTAATCCTAACCTTATCCCTCGTCCTAACCCTCACCCTAACCCTAAACCTAACCCTCACCCTAACCCTAAACCTTACCCTCATCCTCACCCTCAGATTAACAATTAGCCTAAACCTAACCCTCAGCCTAACCTAAACCCTCACCCTAACACTAGCCCTAATCCTAATCCTAACCCTAAGCCTAACCCTCACACTCATCCTAACCCACACACTAAACCTAACATTAAACCTAACCCTAACCCTCACCCTAACCCTCACACTAACATTAACACTAAACATAAACCTCACCCTCAACCTCAACCTAACCCTAACCCTAACCCAAACCTCACCCTAACCCTAAACCTCACCCTCACACTCACCATAACTCTAATCCTAACCCTAACAATAAAACTAATCCTAACCCTCACCCTAAACCTCACACTAACATTAACACTAACCCTAACCCAAACACTCACCCTCACCCTCACCCTAACCCTAACCCTAAACCTCACCCTAACCCTAACCCTAGCACTAAAAAACCCTAAACCTAACCCTAACCCTCATCCTAACCAAAACCTTCACCCTATCCCTAACCCTCACCCTAACACTTACCCTCACCCTAACACTAACCCTTACCCTAATATTAACCCTCACACTAACCCTAACCATCACTCTAACCCTAAACCTCACCCTAACCCTAACCCTCAACGTCAACCTAGCCCTCAACCTAACCCTAACCCTCATCCTCTCCCTAAACCTCAAACTCACCCTAACACTAATTCTCAATCTAACCAGCACACTCAACCTTACCCTAACCCTCACCCTTACCATAACCCTCACACTCAGCTAAAACCTCACCTTTACCCTTACTGTCACCCTCACCCTAACCCTCACCCTAACACTAATCCTCATCCTAACCCTGACTATAAGGGTAACCCCAACCATCACCCTAACCCTAACCCTCACCCTCACCCTCAGTCTCAGCCTAACCCTAAGCCTAAGCCTAACCCTAACCCTAACCCTCACACTCACCCTCACCCTAACACTTATCCTAACCCTAACCCTCACACTCACCCTAACCCTTACCCTCACCTTAACCTTAACTGTAATACTCAGCCTAACCTCATCCTAACCATCACACTAAACCTAAACCTCACCCTAACCATAACCTTAGCCCTCAGCCAAACGCACTTCCTAACCCTAACCCTAACCCTCAACCCAACCCTAACCCTAACCTTAACTCTAACCCTAACCCTAACCCTAAACCCCAAACTCACCCTCACCCTCAGCCTAAACCTAACCCTAAAGCTAAACCTAAACCTAACCCTCACACTCACCCTCACCCTAACTCTAACCCTAAACCTAACCCTGAACTTCACCCTAAACACAACCCTATCCCTAACCCTCACCTAACCCTAACCCTGTTTCTAACCCTCACCCTAACCCTCACCCTAAACCTCACCGTAAACATAAGCCTAAACCTAACCCTCAACTTCACCCTAAACCTCACCCTAACCCTTACCCTCACCCGAACCCTAAACCTAACCCTCAACCTAACCCTCATCCTAAACCTACCCCTAACCCTAACCTTCGCTCTAAGCTTAATGCTAATCCTAACCCTAACCCTCACATTAACCCTAACCCTAACCCTCACGCTCAACCTAACCCTCAGGCTAACCCTCATCCTAACCCTAACCCTAATCCTAACCCTCACCCTAACCTTAATGCTAACCGTAACCCTAACCCTCACATTAACCCTAACCCTATCTGTCACGTTCAACCTCACCCTCAACCTAAACCTAACCTTAACCCTAATCCAAAACTAACCCTACCCCTCACCCTAATGCTAAACCTAATGCTAACCAAAAACCTCACCGTAATCGTAAACCTATCCCTAACCCTCACCCTAACCATAACCCTAATCCAAAACCTAATCCTCACCCTAACCCTTAACATCACTCTAAAACTTTCCCTCACCCTAGCCCTAAATTATCAGTCTAACCCTCATCCTAACCCTAACCCTAACATTCACCCTAACCTTAACCCTAACCGTAAACTTGACCCTCACCTAAACCCTAACCTTCACCCTCACCCTCAACCTCACCCTCACACTCACACTAACCCTCACACTCACCCTAACCCTCACCCTAACCCTAACCCTCATCCTAACCCTCACCCTAACCGTAACCCTAACCATCACCCTAACCCTCACCCTCACCCTCACCCTCAGCCTCAGCCTAACCTTAATCCTAAGCCAAACACTAACCCTCACCCTCACCTTAGCCCTCACAGTAACCCTAATCCAAACCGTAACCCTCATCCTAACCCTCAACGTAACCATAACCCTAACCAACACTCTAAACCTAAGCCTCATCCCCACACTCAGCATCAGCCTAACCCTAAGCCTAAGCCTAAGCCTAACCCTACCCCTAAACCTCACTATAAACCTAACCGTAACCTAACCCTAACCCTAACAATAATCCTCACAATCACTCACACCCTAAACCAAACCCTAACCCTAACCCTAAACCTCATCCAAACCCTCACTCTAACCCTAAATCTCACCCTGACTGTAACACTAACCCTCTTCCCCACCCTCACCCTCAGCCTAACCCTAAGCCTAAGCATAACCCTAACCCTAACCCTGACACTCACCCTCACCGTAAATAATCCTAACCCTAACCCTAACCCTAAACCGAAACCTAAACCTCACACTCACCCTAAGACTAACACTAACCCTAAACCTCACCCTCAACCTAACCCTAACACTAAACCTCACCCTAAACCTCACCCTCACCCTAATCCTCACCCACAACCTCACCCTCACAATAACTCTAACCCTAACCCTAACAATAACACTAACACTAACCCTAACCCTAAATCTAACCCTAACCATAAACCTCACCCTCACTGCAAACTAAACAATAACCATAATACTAACAATAACCCTTACCCTAACCCTAAGCCTAACCCTAACACTAACCATAAATCTAACCCTAAAACTCAACCTCACCCTAAACCTAACTCTAACACTAACCCAAACCCTAAACATCATCCTAACCCTAACCCTAACCCTCAACCGCATCCTCACCCTCACCATAACTCTAACCCTAAACCTAAACCTAACCATCACCCTAAACCTAATCCTCACACCACCCTCACCTTCAGGCTAACACTACACCTAAGCCTAAGCCTAACCCTAACCCTCACTATAACCCTAAACGTAATCCTATCACTAACCCTAACCCTAACCCTAAACCTGACCATCACCCTCACATTAAACCAAACCCTAACCCTAAACCTAACCCTAAGCCTAACCCTCATCCTCACCCTAAACTTCACACTAAAACTAACCCTATTCCTCAATCTAACCCTCACCCTCTCCTTAACCCCTAACCTTCAACCTTACCCTAACCCTCCCCCTAACCCTAACCCTCAAACATATCTTAACTCTCACCCTCAACCTAACCCTCAACTTTACCCTTACCATCACACTCACCCTAACTCTCACCCTATCCCTAAACCTCATGCTAACCTTCAACCTAACCGTAACCCTAACCATCACCCTAACCCTAAACCTCACTCTCAACCTCACCCTTAGCCTAAGCCTAAAACTAACCCTAACCCTAACCCCCACCCTCACCCTAGCCCTCACCCTAACCCAAATCCTAACCCTAACCCTCATCCAAACCCTCACCCTAACCCTAACTCTCACCCTCACCCTCACCCTCACCCTCACCCTCACCCTCACCATAACTCTAAACCTAACCTTAACAATAACACTAATCCTATCTCTAAACCTAACCCTAAAGCTAATCCAAAACCTAACACTCACCCTCAGCCTCACCCTCACAGCAAAGGGAATCTTAACCATAACACTAACAATAACACTAACAATAACCCTAACCCTAATCCTAACCCTCACACTCACCCTAACCCTAATCCTAACCCTAACCCTCACCCTAACCCTAACCCTCACCCTCACCTTAAGCCTAATCCAAATTCTAAAACTCACCCTAACACTAATCCTCATCCTCACCATAACCCTAACCCTCACACCTACCTTCACGCTCAGCCTAATCGTAAGCCTAAACCTAACCCTAACGCTAACCCTCACACTCACCCTTACCCTAACCCTAATCCAAAACCTAAGCCTATCCCTAAACCTCAACCTAACCCTAACCCTCACCCTAAACCTCCAGCTAAACCTAACTCTAAACCTAAACCTCACACTCAAACAAACCCTAACCCTAAACCTCACCATAAACCTCACCCTAACCCTAACCCTCACCCTCACCCTCACCCTCAACTTAACTCTAAACCTAACCCTAACAATAACACTAACCCTAACCCTAACCCTAAATCTAACCCTAACCATAAACCTCACCCTCAACGCAAACTTAACCGTAACCATAACACTAACAATAACCCTAACCCTAACCCTAATTTTAACCCTAACCCTAACCCTAATTCTTACCCCCACCCTCAACCTCAGCCTAAGCCTAAGCCTACCCTAACACTAACCCTAACCGTAAACTTAAATCTCACCCTCACCCTAACCCTAACTCTAACCCTAACCCTAAACCTCACCTTAACCCTCACCCTCAACCTCACTCTCACGGTCACTGTAACTCTAACCCTAAACCTAACAATAACGCTAACCCTTACCCTAACCCTAACCCTAACACTAACCGTAACCCTCACCCTCAACGCAAACTTAACCCTAACCATAACACTAACAATAACCCTAACCCTAACCCAACCCTCACTGTAACGCTAACCCAAACCCTAATCCAAACCCTAAACCTAACCCTAACCCTAACACTATCCCTATCCATAATCCTCACCCTCACCCTCACCCTAACCCAAACTCTATCCTTAACCCTCAC
This sequence comes from Dipodomys merriami, assembly GCF_024711535.1. NCBI lineage: Eukaryota > Metazoa > Chordata > Mammalia > Rodentia > Heteromyidae > Dipodomys > Dipodomys merriami. Next base: position 3,792 of record NW_027204654.1, on the reverse strand, counting down.
TCTAACCCCAACCCTAATCCTAAACCTAACCCTGAACCTAAACATAACCCTAACACTAAACCTCATCCTAACCCTCACCCTAAACCTAACCCTAAACCTCACCCTAACCCTAACCCTAACCCTCACCCTCAAGCTCGGCCTAAGCCTAAGCCTAAGAATAGGCCTAACCCGAACTCTAACCCTTACCCTAACCCTCACCCTAACCCTAACCCTAAAACTAACACTAACTCTAACCCTAAACCTCACCCTCAACGTAAGCCTAACTCTAAACCTAACCCTAAACCTTTACCTCACCCTAACCCTAACACTAACCCTCACCCTCACCGTAACCTTAACCCTAACCTTAACCCTAACAATAACCCTAACCCTAAACTTAACCCTCACTCTAACCATATCCCTCAACATAACCCTAATCCTCAATCTAACCCTCACCCTCACCTTAACCCCTAACCCTCAACTTTACCGTAACCTTCACCCTAACCCTAACCCTCACCCTTATCTTAACCCTCACCCTCAGCCTAACCCTCAACTTTACCTTTATATCACGCTCACCCTAACCATCACCCTATCTCTAAACCTCATGCTAACCTTAAAGCTAACCGTAACCCTAACCCTAACCCTAACCCTAACCCTCACCCTAGCCCTCACCCTAACACTAATCCTAACCCTGACCCTCCTCCAAACCCTCACCCTAACCCTAAACCTAACCCTCACCCTCACCCTCACCCTCACCATAGCTCTAACCCTAAACTTAACAATAACAGTAATCCTAACTCTAAACCTAACCCTAACCCTAACGCTAATCCTAAACCTAAACCTCACCCTCAGCGTCACCCTCATAGCAAAGGTAACCTTAACCATAACACTAACAATAACCCTAAACCAAAACCTAATCCTAAACCTCACACTCACCCTAACCCTAATCCTAACCCTAACCCTCACCCTAAATCTAACCCTCACCTTCACCTTAAGCCTAATCCAAATTCTAAATTCACCCTAACACTAATCCTCACCCTAACCATATCCCTAACCCTCACACCTACCTTCACCCTCAGCCTAACCCTAAGACTAAGCCTAACCCTAAACCTAAACCTCACACTCATGCTTACCCTATCCCTAATCCTAACCCTAAACCTATCCCTAAACCTCAACCTAAACCTAACCCTCACCTAACCCTCCCCCTAAACATAACTCTAAACCTAATCCTCACACTCAACCTAACCCTAACCCTAAACCTCACCATAAATCTCACCCTAACCCTAACCCTCACCCTCACCCTCAACTTAACTCTAACCCTAACCCTAACAATGACGCTAACCCTAACCCTAAACCTAAACCTAACCCTAACCATAAACCTCACCCTCATCAGAAACTAAACCCTAACCATAATACTAACAATAACCCTAACCTTAACCCTAACTTTAACCCTACCCCTAAACCTAACCCTAATTCTCAACCCCACCCTCAACCTCAACCTAACCCTAAACCTAACCCTAACACTAACCCTAACCCTAAACCTAAATCTCACCCTAAACCTAACTCTAACTCTAACCCTAAACCTAAACCTCACCCTAACCCTAACCCTAACCCTCACCCGCAACCTCACCCTCAACGAAAATCTAACCTTACCCTAACAATAACACTAACCCTAAACCTAATCATCACCCTAACCTTAATCCTCACCCCCACCCTCAGCCTCAGCCTAACCCTAAGTCTAAGCCTAACCCTAACCCTAACCCTCACACTCACACTCACCCTAAACCTCACCCTAACACTTACCCTCACCCTAACCCTCACCTTAAACCTAAGCCTAACCCTAAACCTCACTCTCACGTTAACAATCACCCTAACCCTTACCCTCACACGAACACTAACTCTCAGCCTAACCCTCATCTTAACCCTAGCCCTAACCCTACCCCTCACTCTAACCTTAACGCTAACAATAAAGGTAACCCTCACATTAACCCTAACACTCACACTCAACCTCACCCTCAGTCTAACCCTAACACTAACCCTAATCCAAACCTTAACCCTCACCCTCACCCTCACCCTAAATCTAAACCTAACCAAAACCCTCACCCTAAACCTAACCCTATCCCTAACCCTCATGCTAACCCTAAACCTAATCCTAAAACTAATCCTCACCCTAACCCTAACCCTCACCCTAACCTTAACCCTAACCCTAACCCTCACCCAAAACCTCACTTTCACCCTCAACCTCAGCCTCACCCTCACCCTTACCATCACCCTCACCCTAACACTCACCCTCACCCTAATCCTAACCATAACTCTAACCCTCACCCTAAACCTAACTCTGACACTCACCCTCACCCTCACCCTAAGCGTAAACCTACACCTAAGCCTAATCCTACACCTAAACCTCACCCTCGCCCTCACCCTAAACCTAAACCTTACCCTAACCCTAACCCTAGCCCTCACCCTAACACTAACCCTAATCCTCCCCCTCACCTTAACCCTAACCCTAATGCTAACCCTAACACTCATCGTCACAGTAAACCTAATCCTAACCCTCACCCTAAACCTAACTTTAAACCTAATACTATCCGTAACCCTCACCGTCACCCTAAACCTCACTCTAAACCTTACCCTAACCATAACCCTCACCCTAACCCTAACCCTAAAACTAACACTAAACCTCACCCTAACCCTCACCCTATTCCTAAATCTAAACCTAACCCTCACCCTAACGCTCACCCTAACCCTCAACCTAAACCTAAACCACACCCTCACCCTAACCCTCACCCTAAAATTTAAACTCACCCTATCTCTAACATTAACCCTAACACTAATCCTAACCATATCCCTAACCCTGAAACTCACCCTAACCCTCACCGTCACCTTAACCCTCACCCTAACCCTAACCGTCACTCTCACCCTAAAACTCACCCTCTCCCTAACTCGAACCCTCACCCTAACCCTACCCTAAACCTCACCCGAATCCTAATCCTCACCCTAAACCTAACTCTAAACCTAACCCTCATACTAACCCAAACCATCACCTTAAACCTCACCCTAACCCTCATGCTAACCCTAAAGCTAACCCTAACTCTCACTCTCACCCTAACCCTCATCCTAACCCTTAAATTCACACTAACCCTAACCCTAACCCTAATCCTCACATTAATCCTAACACTCACACTAACCCTAATGCTACCCCTCACATTAACCCTAACCCTAACCCTCACCCTAGCCCTATCCGTAACCCTCACCTTCCCACTAACCCTCAATGTCACTGTCACCCTAACCCTCACCCTAACCCTAATACTCACCTACACCCTCACCCTCACTGTCACCCTCACCCTAACCCTCACCCTAACGCTAAACATCACCCTAATCCTAACCCTCACCCTAAACCTAACTGTAATCCTCACCCTAACATTAAATCTCACCTTAAACCTCACCCTCACCCTAATCCTCACCCTCAGACTAACCCTAACCCTAAGGCTTTCCTAACGGAAACCCTCGCCTTCATCCTCACCCTCACCCTAACACTAACCCTAATCCTCACTCTCACCCTAACCCTCACCCTAACCCTAAATCTCACATTAAACCTCACCCTCACACTAATCCTCACCCTCAGACTAACCCTAAACCTAAGGCTTTCCTAACGGAAAACCTCACCTTAATCCTCACCCTCACCCTAATCCTCACTCTCACCCTAACCCTCATCCTAACCCTAACTTTCACCCCAAGCCTAACCCTAACCCGTACCCTCACCCCAAGCCTAACCCTAACCCTAACCCTCCCCCTAACACAAACCCTCCCCCTAAA
>NW_027204653.1:0-23313 GCF_024711535.1 Dipodomys merriami | reverse complement strand
TGTGGAAGAACACTCAGGTAGTAACCCATTTTGTAAGCTTAGTAAAGTCAGTTAAATTGGAATGAATACGGTACTTAGAAATGGTTAACCACCAAAAGGATGGAAATCATCCATTATGAGCACAGGCTCATAATGTTACTATTCTGTTGTCTTCTGACTTTACATATGGCACTCTAGCATTTTCTTTTAACTAGTGAATTAATTATCTTTAGTGTGCTTTTCAGTTCCAATCAAGATGAATCACACTGCCTGTTGAGGATGGTGCTGTTTGAGAAGCAGTGCTGGTCTCTATTGCTGATAGGGTTGATATTTGGTGGCAGTAATGGCTAGCTCAGTTCTGGTAACTGGTACCTCGTGTTGTTAGTCCCCAGACTCAGCCCTCAGTCCTCATCTCTCTGCTTTTTTTTTTTTTTTTGCCAGTACCAGGGCTTGAACTCAGGGCCCTATATTTGCTCCACTTGCTTGCTTGGCTGGCACTCTACCTTTTGAGTTATGCTTCCAGTCCTGCTTTTTGCTGGTTCTGGTGGAGTTTTATAGGCTTTTCTGCCTACTCTGACCTCAAACCTCAATCCTCCAAGTCTCAGGTTCCCAAGTAGCAAGGATTACAGGCATAATGATTACCGCTATTTAGGCTTTAATTTTAATAAAGCAAATCAAGAATTATAAACTTTATGAGATATTTGAACTTTTAGTAATTGAAGATAAGAAAGAATATTGCACATTGTTTGTTTATCTGGGTTTGGGTTCACCCTCTTGGAGCAAACATTTTTAAAAGGGAATTTGATATCTTTTTATCTTGGCTCCATTAGACATAGAGTTGTTATTTATAATACCAGAAAGTTATCTTGTAAAGCATGGTAAAATTCTAGAAAAAATAAACTGTGTTCTCTATGAGGAATGATTAGGAGAATGGTGGATATGCAGGGAATTTGAAAGACCAGAGAATGAAATAAGGGTATACTTTTGTATCACATGTAGGCCCGTTGGTGTAATAATTCATGAATGAGGAATATTTGAACCTAAGAAAGCATGGAAATATTTAAGGGTATGGTGGTATTTTTTTTTAAACCACTTTATTGAGAAATAATTCCCATAGGATGCAATCCACTTTGTTCCAAGTTGTGTGGTCATCGCTAGAGTCAATTTTAGGACATTCTTATCAGCTTGAAAAGAAGCCTCTTTAGCTTCTAGCTATCTTCTCCAGCCCTCCAGCCTTAGACCAGCACAATCTTTTTATCCCTCTAGATTAGCTTACGCTGAGTATTTTATACAAATGGAATCATATCTTGTCTTTTGCTGTTGGCAAACTATTTGTTGTTCAGCTATGTTCAAAATTCTTCCAACTTAAAACATGTATTGGCACTTGATTCCTTTTCATTTAATGGTTAATCCCATTTAACATTTGAATGTATGGATAAGCCACATTTTGTTTATCTTGAGATACTGCTCCTTCCTTATATATCTGGCACTCCAAATTTGGCCTTAGATTGTGGGCAAACCAAATTTTCCCATATTTCAGATCCTTGAGATCCACTATTACGTTATCAAGAACTTCTAGGCCTCTAGGCTTGTTGAATACCTGCATACTACCTCTAGCACATCCTGTTACAGTTGTCTCTTAATTATGAACAGCATTGAGTTGTTGTATATTTCATACTTGGAACAAGTAGGGCAAGAAGGTCTAGTCTCCACCTCGGTAAGCTTTAGTCCTGAGAGGTCATGAGCCACATGTTTTTGCTTTATTGTGTTCCTTCTTCAGATACTACACTAAGCCTGTAGGCACAACTCAACAAACACCTCCATCTTAAGTAGTACTTGCCGATAAATGAAAATATTTTCAAGGAATCTAGACAAAGGAGCATCAGAATATATATATTTTTTTTCTGCTCAACTCACCACTTCTATCTTCCAATCTACCAATTCCTTTCTTCTTTGTGGAATGCAATTAGATTGAGAGCTGTTAAGGGCATAATGAAATATGCAAACAGACATAGGTACAGACATGTACGTGGGTGTTTGCATGGCTGTCTGGGGGAAGAAGAGAAATTTGATTAAAAATCTGGGGTGTACATGTCATTTGCTTTCTGAAAGATATAAAGACAGCCTCACCTGTTTCCTCCCCTACCCATGGGACACTGTATGAAGAGGGAGGACTTGTGTTTTGGTAGGAACTCATATGATATTATATCATTTTCATCTCAGGGAAGCTACTTGTGGTGGAGTAGGGATCGATGTATTTGCATAACCAACTAGGAGTATACCTAGCACTGAGCATCTAGAAAACCTACTGTGGACAGAAGGGAGGAAAGTAACCACACAAATTACATATGTTCCCAAAGTGCTTCCAACTGGAAGTCTTGTGGGAAACATTCCATTTTATTGGTTCTTTCCCCTGGGGTTCCTGCTTGCCTTTTTTCATGTGCCAGTTATGTGGCATAAATCCAACAATACACTCAAAAGAACCAACTCAGAGAAACCATGGCAACATCCATGGGTTCTAGACTGGATTACTGCTAGAGTTCAGAAGACATAAATCTTAAAAGCACCATTTATCTTTAAGACAGAGATTCCTGATTTTCTTCCAGTTGTCTATTTCTTATGCTTTCTATGTTGTCTTGAATAACATCATGGCTTCTGATAACAGGTAAAGAACCCCTGTTTAACATCACAGATAGAATAGGGAATTTAGGAAAGTAACATGGAGGAGGTGCAGATTATGGATGCTGTTGATTGAGCTTGATCTCCATCCCGTGCCACCTTTAGTGGGCAGTGTGCCAGGGACCAGATACTGATGATGGTGATTATATTAGTTTTATAGAGTTTCCACAATGCCACCCTACAGTCTGAGGGCTGCAGTCAAAGGAATTTGTTTTATCACAGCTTTGGAGGCTGGAAGTCTAAGATCAAGGGATCATTAGAGTGGGTTTCTCTTGAAGCCTCTTTCTTTGGCTTGTAGATTGTTGTCTTCTATCTTCACATTTTTTTCTCTTCTCTGTTCACTTGTATTCCTGATGGATTTTTTTCTCGTTTTTTGAAGGACACCAGTCATATTGGGTTATGATGTCATTTAATCTCAGTTACCTTTCTCAAGGTAACTGAACACTCTCTCCTGAACACTGTCACATTCTGAACAGTCTAGTTCCAGTGCTCTGGTACTGAGCAGTACAATGGGAGTTCATTTCTTGGGGGAGGCCACAATTTTGGCTATCATATGATGATAGAAGGATGTATTATCTGATCCATACACATCAGAATCTTTCTTTCTATGGCTTATTTCTTTGTCATGCAACCTTATGAAATAGGCACTGTCATTATTATCTTTTCCAGGGGCATAAAAACTGCTCAAAGAAACACAGCTAGTAAGTTATGAGGTTGGAATTTGTACCTCAGAGCTCCAGCTCTTTTGACCTAAGCTATACTAAGTCAAAACATCTGGAAGACTTATGTCATCTATATGTACAATGGGTTAGATATCACTTAAAATATCCTCCAGTTCTAGCATTCCAGGTTCCATTGGACTGCCCTTTGTTGTTTAAGAGCATGCTACTTTTAAGGAAAGTTCAGCTCTAGGTACTTTGGAAGGTGATGAAATGGGGTTGGTTTGGCTCTCATCTTTTCATCCTATCTCAGTCCTTGGTGTTTTGCATTATTGCTTATTATCATTTCCTCTACTTGGATCTGTTTTTTTGGGGGGGGCCTGTGATGTCTTCCTTTGCCTTCTCTTCGCATATAGGATGAGTCTTAAGGAATTTAAGTCCTGTCTTTCTTTCAGGTGGGTTTCTTGGCACAGGGTATAGACACTTGGATCCAAGGCTCCGTTCTTAGTGCTCCTAGGACCTAAGTCTCTGTTGGCCTGTGTGTCTCCAATCAGCTTCCTGAGGCTCTGGAAGTCCCCCTTTCTTATCAGCTCCAGTGCTAGTTGTGACTTGCTTTGCTTCTGAAAGCCTGTGTAATGCCTGGCCCAGTTCTTCCAGATATAGACTTTTCTATACCTTCCTGGCTTATTTATTTTGTAAGAAAGGAACCAACGATTTGGTTTTAAATCTATAGTACCCTGGATTATTAATACAATGGCTTACAACCTAACTTTCAGCTTGTTGCAAGATTGTTTCAGGAGTGTACCAGTTGCCTTCCAGTTACTGCTTTTATGCCTTGGGATTTATCACAGACTTCTAGCACATGCTGGCATTTCAGACTTGCTCGACACAATTAAAGAAATTTCATGACTGCTAGCTTCTCCATTTCCCCCACCCCTCAGATAAATTGTAGAATTCAACTTGATTAAAACATTTATTAAGTGAGATTTAATAGATTCCAGTAATGCTCTGTGTGTGTGTGTGCATGCGCGTGTGCATTCATTATCCATTTCTACCACATGTGCCAAGAATGGCCATGTGCATAGAGAATTGTTCATGGAACTTGCTTTATTCTGCAATTCACCAGCAATGTCAAATTAGAGGTTTAATGGATTCCTACACAGAAATTCCTAGTGTGGTTGTATTAGCAGCAAGTTTCATTAAAAAAGGCTATTTTTTCTCTACTGGGATTTCAGTAAAGAGACAATGTTTATTTTTTCAGTGGAAAATTGATTGTAACTAAGAGGATACTTGGCTTGAAAGTGGGGAATTATCATATCATATGATTAAATGAAAGCTTACCTTGTTATAAGGTAACTAGACATATCCCAGTAGAATTGAGACAATGTTTGATTAAGCCAGATTTTCCTACTTTATATTCAAGGAACAAATTAAAGAATAATTGAGATCCTTTTCAGATCTTTTATAAGCTGCATATATAAAGCTTCAGCTCCAGGTGGCAAAGCAATTAGCTGATGAATAAAATCAACCACACTGTCATTCGTCAGATGTTTAAATTCTATAAACCAGATAAATTAATGTGTTCCTTAAGCCAAATAAACGGTCATGCTCTCCATGTTACCACTCAAGCCCCTTGGGGGAAAGGCTGGAAGCCTGTTCATAGATGGGCTAGGATCTACTTAATCAGAGAGGTTAAAATTAAGTTGCCCATTTGATTTTCTGAAATAAATGTCCATCTGGCACAAAACCTATTTTCCAAGCAAAGTTGTTAGACATGATGATTTGGGTTGTTTAATAAACTAAGGATGGGGGCTGGCCCTAGCTTCATTCTCTCTCTCTCTCTCTCTCTCTCTCTCTCTCTCTCTCTCTCTCTCTCTCTCTCTTCTCTCTCCAGCTGCATTGCTAAAGATCTTTCCAGTTCCTTGTATTTGGCATTGGGAGTTATTTATAAGTAACCCAGAGGGTTTTAGTTTTATTTATTCCTTGCTTCAGAGTATTGATGCAGAGAATTAGGATCTTGGTTGTCTTTGTATTGCTAGATACATATTTTTGAGATGGGCTTCCTGGATAAAAAGAAGGTACTGCTATTGTATGATAGTTTTGACAGCCAAATAAGATAGACTTAAATTCCCAAGGACTTTATTCAATTAGTTGGAGACTAGTTTTTGTTGGTCAGTTCTACTGTGCATTTAGGGCCTCCTGAGCAGGCTGTTAATCTTTGCCACATGGTTTGCTTTGTATGGTGTTGACACTTTGCTGCTCAAACTGCGAGTCTATGATCAGCAATATGAGGGTCACCTGGAAGTTTTTTAGAACTACACAATCTCAAGCTCCACCCTTATCTAGCACATCATTGCCTATAGCTTGTCAGAATCATATAGTATTAAGATTCCAGAAGCTCTATATTGGACACAGTCTCTTTCAGCACTGGTCAGGGTTGAAGTTGGAGTTAATGGCAGTATCTGACTAACAGATCTTTGGACCTAGAGATCTCTTTTTTTTTATATTTGATTCCTCAATAGGCCACAAGCACTTAAAAAAGAGGCTAACCTATTGGAGACCAGAAATATCAGGAATTGTAACATAAATTGGTAGTTATTGATCAAAATGGAATTTAGATCTTGTAATCATGATCAAGAGCACTCCGGATAAATTTTCTTATTGAATTGCCAGCTAGCTGTTTATTAAGTACAAAATATCGGTCCCACTGTGGTACAACAGAGAGACAAATGGACTGGGAACTCGGCACTGACTCACCATCTGCTAAAAAGTTGGATGCAGTTGCACTTTGAGCTTGATTTCCTTGTCTATACAGTGAAGGATTTGGCAGCAGATGATTGTAGAGTCTCCTTAGGATCCTGATGTTATGATTGGGTGTGACTATTTGTAAGTCTGAACACATCAACTCAGAACTGTTCCAGCAGTGGGAAACAACCCCACACAGTGGGCTCTGTAATGCTGTTGGAGTAGTATCATCCCCAGCATTCTGCAGCAGTTTGGAAATCATATGCATTCCCAGGAATTAAGAGTGTGTGTAGGTGTATGCATGTGTGTGTGTGTGTGTGTGTGTGTGTGTGTGTGTGTGCACATGTGCATGCCAGAGGGAACAAAACAATAGAATAAATATGTTTTAATGTAAGAAAGAATATGAAACCTATGGATAGCAGCATGAACGAAACTCCACACAATCTTTGCCCAAAATGAAAATTTGATATTTTTCCAGTCTCTGGTGTGTTGTATGCTGTTATTGTCTTTTTTTTCTTTTTAACCACAGCCTGTCTTCTCTTTCTTTTCTTTCCTCAGTATGTGTTGTTCTGGTTTTCATTTGGAGGTTCATTTTGGGTTGTATATGTATGCTTTAACATCTGAACAAGTATTATGGAGAGAAATCAGGCAGTTAAAGAAAGCCCTTCTATTCCTTATATTCTGAGAGCAGTGCTATTCAAAGGCTGGGAAGGGAAGAGAGGAGCTGAGCTGCAAGGCTCCTTCTTATTGGGGAAGTGATTTGCTAGCTAATTCCTTCAAAGCTTCAGTTCTTCTTCTTTTTTTCTTAGTGCAAAATGGGATTAATTGCCTACTATGTGCTCAAAACTAGACATATAGAGAGGAGTAAGAAGCCTGCCAGCCCTCAAGGGTTCAGATCTAACAGAGGAATGCATGGTCTGTAATTTCTATCTCTACTGATAGTTCTCACTCTGAATTTGATTGTAATGTGAGCATATAAGAAAAGTCATAATGGTTATTTGAGAGCAATTTCATTTTCTGGTTACACTCAAATTTGTATAAGGATGTGTGTGTGTGTGTGTGTGTGTGTGTGTGTGTGTGTGTGTGTGTGTGTGTGTGTGTGTGTGTGTGTGTGTGCACCTTGTGTTGAGAGTTTTGAGTAACAGCTTATGTGATATTAACAAAGCATATTTTTGGTCTGAAGAGGAAGGCCGATACTTGGTGCAAAGTATGATATATTCAGGTAAGTGGGTTTAGAACTGAAATGTTAAAATATGTCTAGGGATCTTTAAGGAAACTCCCTTCCTGGGAATTTTCTGTCCTTTTCAAGTTGAATTTTGTGATTTTTCTGTGTTGTAACTCTGGAGAGGCAATCTTCTTTCTTTAAATTTTGCTGGCTCAGAACTTGGTCAATGTGAAGGTGTGCCAATTCTAAGGCAACAGTCTTCAAGTCTTAATAGGAAAAAAAACTTAACCAAGAAGCTTGTTCACAATGCAGATTCCTACCCTAGCTGATTTTTGCACCCCAAATTCTAGAGGAGTGATATGAGCTCCAGGAACCTGCATATAAACAAGCCTCCTTAGGTGATTCTGATTTAGACATCTGAAGCCACCTTTGAGAACACTGGCAGATAGTTCCTCCATTTGGATCAGTTGTAGGCACAAGACTATGTGTTATAATACTTTTAGAGTGTTTTGGAATTCTTGATTGAAAGAACTCTATGTAAAGTTTCATGATCTCACCAATGAACAGACGTCTGATGAGGCTATACTGCATAATGTAACTTAGGCTCCACTGTCAGACTGCCTGGATTTTAATAGTCATTCCTTGGGCAAGTCAAGTAACTTCGTTAAAGCCTTAGTGATTAAACAGGGATGATAAGAACAACAATCAAATTAGGCTCTCGTGAGGATCAAATGAAATAAAATATGTAAAATGCTTGGCATAGGGCCTGGCCCTAAGTACTTGCCATCATTTCTGTTTGCAATAGCATACAGAAGTTTCAGTAAGCAAGATCGCCTGCTTTGTTCTTGTGCATGTGAGTACTTTACAAAGAATCACCAAGTTTAACATCACAGAATCCCTAATGCATAGTTAAGAATTCTCTAATCATTTTATAGTGGCCCCTTTGAACCATGTACGTCATGTTCATGGTAAATCACCTTAGCAGTTGCTCTGTCTCATGGAGTGGGGTTCTAAGTCTCTTCCTAGCCTGGTCATATAGACAGATACACTCAGAAATGAGTCCAGAGAGTTTATTATTGTCTCCCTCAAAGAGTACATACATTTTCATTTGATGTATTTGTCATTTACTTGGTAAACTGGAGCAGTTAATTCCTTATTGGGTAGGATTAATACAATTGACAATCATGATTTGGAAACTGGGCTGGCCTGCTGAAGAAGCGAGGACTATGTGGAGAGGTGGTGGCACCTTTCCCTCTCCCAGATGCTTGACTTTTATTATTTTTTAACTTTATTTGGGTATCCACGTGTTTCTCCTGAAATTGTGTGCAAATTTCATATAAAGCAAAAGCTTGAGACTGGCCTGATTAAAGACACCCTGTTTCCTAGTGCTTTGCAGAATGCTAGCACAGATGGGATTTGGGGTTTTCTTATTGATCAAAATGAAGTATTAACAGAATCCTGAGAACTGATGAATAGACCTACTGTTAATTTCCTTCTCACACTGAGCTCTCTTGCAGTCATGCTCAGACTTCATCACACTGGAGTCACACTGAGAAAACTCAGTGCAATCCCTGAAGTTCTCATTTCATGGGTCAGAGTTCTACCTTGACCTTGGGACTTTGAAAAGTTCCTCAAATTGAGTTGAAAATGCATCCAAGATTGAGAACATCTGCTTTACAGAGTATTTCTACACATTCTCGCTTTTGGCCTTTTATGTATAAGTTCCTAGGTATATCGAACTCATCTGTGCTACTTCTTTTGGAAAAACAAAGGAGGGAGTAACAATGCTCGATAGGAAATGGACTCATTACCTTGCTCATGTAACTGTAATTCCTCTGTACAATATCTTTATAAAAATATATATTTAAAAAAAGAAAAAAAAGAAAGAATTTGACAACAGTCAAAAATTAAGATACCTTAAAAAATTATTCAAGAATGGCGGTGTTCACCTAGGGCAATTTCACCCTTTGGAGGGCAGTTGGCAATGTCTAGAGATGTGTTTGGTTGTCACAAGTAGAGGACCCTGGGACAGGCATTAAGGAATGGATGTCAGAGATGCTGCTAAGTGAGTGGAATGGGACAGTTCCACAATGAAGAACTATCCTGACCAAAATATCAGTAGGACCCAGGTAGACAAACCTTACTTTAGCCCAACTACCCTCATTTTATAAACGGGAAGTGATAGTTCAGAGATGATAGCTTGATTTGCCCAAGGGTTTGTGTGTAATTATTGGCAGCATAAAATTCCAGACCAGTACAGAATTGGAGTGGAACCATGCCCTCATTCTCTAACCCTTTCCCTTTTAACCTATTCCCCTAAGGATATTTATCATTTGGCTTGTTTCCTTTCCTCCCTCAAATATTCCTAAGCTTTCACTGCTAGTGATTTGTTTCCCATATTTTAGTGTTTCAAAAAAATCCAGTCTACTTAAGATAAATTGTACAGGTTCAATAAGTGTCACTTCTCTTTGCTCTAGGATGGCATTATTGCATCTTGGTGCTAGGACTGGGCTGTTTTGTACTGATCAACACCTCTGATTGGGAGCTATATAAATCTCTGATTAATTTAAAAAATGGGCAAATGAGGTAATTGTTACTTCATAAATCTCATTTAATGAATAAAATGTTTCTAATTTAGGTCCCCACAAAATATAATACTTAAAGAGCTTCCTGGTGATGAAAAGAGTGGCAGGAGCTCCCAAACCTCCTCCAGTGCAGAGGTGGGGGAGGGAGGGTGGAAGGGAGGGAGGGAATATACATATGTGTGCCCACACATGGGCAGGGCCAAGCCTCTGGAGCATAATCTCCCTTTTAACCCCCAGAACTGCAGCAAGAGCAAGAAGAAGGTGATGGGAACATTAAATTAAAGAACTAAGAGTCCACTTTCCTTCATATACATGTATCCTTAATGTTCCCCCATCTTCTCCCTAGCTGAAATAATGATTTAATTAGATATGGTTATTTCTAGTAGGTAGGATTTGGGATTTTTATGTCTAAAGCATATATATATATATATACATATATACATATACTTATATGTATATATAAGTATATATATAAACTTCCTTTATTCTCTGTATGTTTGCATTCTTTCCTTTTACTGTGAACACATTTTGTAATAAAACCAAGTCATTTAACCAAGTAATTTAACTTCATTTTGAACATTTTGTCCATCAGAAGCTTCTGGGAATTTAACAAAACAGTTCAGTACCTACCATACCCAGAGATTCTGTTTCCATTGGCTTGGAGTGAGTGGTGTTTAGAAATTTTTCTAGATGATTCTAATATGCAGTTAGAATAGAGAATCTGGTATCAGTGGCTCTCAAATGTCTGTTGAACTTCAAAGCCCACTGGTTCCTGTGTCTATCATAGAACTGCTAATTTAATTCATCTGGACTGGGGTCTGTGCTTTGGGTATATTCTGGTTTCTCCTGGTGATAGAGCTGTGTTAAAGCTCAGAGATTTTTTTCTGGGGAGAGAGTTTAGTTGCTTTGTTACTCAGGCCTGTACCCAACTTGGCTTTTCTTGTCAAATAAGAGTTAATAAAGAGGGATGACTTTAAACTCTGAGCACATTAATCATTGAGCGAGGAATAACTGTCCATCCTTTTGGGATGCAGTGACAATCAATGCTGCAAGAATACTAATTATAAAGATAGATGGTATTTTTAATTGTTCACCAAAGGATGGGCTGACAATAGGTTTTTCTTATGAAGCCTACTTTACCTTTTTAAATGACTAGAAGTAGATTCAGGAGTAAGGAAATGTTTTTGGTGTGTAAATAATTCGATGTAACAGGCCCTAATAATTATTTACAGCCTGTTATTTTTGTCTTCGTTTTCCTTTTGCTTGCTTTTTGGCTTTTATTAAAAAAAGAGTAAGAAGGGTCTCCTGACATTTCGATTTTTAGCCTCTTACTACAATGATGCCCTCATTGGATGCAGGAGTTTGTTTTGTAAGACCAGCCTTGCAGAATTTAGGTCTATTTAAAGGGGCTGCTTTCTAGAAGCAACATGGAATTGTGAGAGCTGAGCTCTCTGGCATGATGGCTGAGAGGAAGGGCCAGAGGCTGGCTCTGTAGAGAGAGAGTTAGAGTGTGAGGCTACCCCCATAGATCTGGAGTGCATTCCCGGCTCAGTTATTTCTGGCTTTCTGCTTCTCCACAAAACCACTTGGGAGCAGTGTGGCCTTGCCTATGAGGAAGGCTGCTCAGGGAACCTTCCCGGAACTGACCAGCACTGCCAGGGAACCTGGAGTCCTTAGCTGATGACAAGTGAAATATTTCACAGAATATAAATCTTTCATCTTGCAAATGTTCCTTTGGTGAGAAGTCAGACAGTGGATAAGGTGTGGGCAAAATCCTTGCCCAGTGAATCAAAGGATGGAGCTTCCTGCCTTTGTTCTGTGATTTGATAGCAAGTGTGAAGTTTCTGGAAGGGAAGATTGTCTGCTTATGATTGGTTCATTGACCTTCCTGAATGGGAGACAATTATATCCGCTTTATTTCACTGAAAATATAAAGCGAGGGGGAAAATTTTGAAAAGGGGAAGAGAGAGAGAAAATGAGAATGAGAAAGAGCAAGAGAGTGACAAAGCAAGAGAGCAAGAGAACAAGAGAGCAAGAGAGATTGATTTAGATCCTTTCAGTCTTGGTGTCAATGTTGTATTCTGTGTCTTTGAATTAGGCTTTTTTCCCATTGGTACTGGGATTTGAGCTCACAATCTAATACTTGCTAGGCAGTCATTTTACCACTTGAGCTGCATCTTTAGTCCTTTTGCTTTATTTTTCAGATAGGGTCTTGGGTTTTTGGTTTTTTTTTTGCCCAGGCCTTTCTTGAACAATGATCCTCCTATATATGCTTCCCATGTAGCTAGGATTATAGGCTTCAAATTAGATTCTCTTATGCATGCTTCTCACTTTTAAGAGGACCATATCCCAAGAATTTATGATTTTGCAAAATTATTATAAAGTA
This sequence comes from Dipodomys merriami, assembly GCF_024711535.1. Taxonomy (NCBI): domain Eukaryota; kingdom Metazoa; phylum Chordata; class Mammalia; order Rodentia; family Heteromyidae; genus Dipodomys; species Dipodomys merriami. The sequence continues at coordinate 11,115 of NW_027204653.1, read as the reverse complement.
TCTGTGTGCAATTAGCATTGTATCAACTTATCTCCAGCCCTATTTAGTTTTTAATGCTTTTAATATCACTTAGAAAAAAATGAGTTTTCAGGGTGCCCAGGGTGGAAATCTGGGAAACAAAGAGTCAGAGGTCCCGGAAAGGGATTAGTAATGAAATGACTAGTCATTGTTATTGAACTTGCCATGATAGGGGTTTGAAGTGTGATCTTTTCATCTGGTTTGTTGACTGGCTGTGAGCCAGTAATTACCTTGGGTAATACCTTTAGCACAAGGATCTTTATTCTTGCCTAGCTTTGATAATGAAGCTCTGGTGGCTCACACATGTAATCTTAGCTACTCAGGAAGTTGAGATCTGAGGATCACAGTTCAAAGCCAGCCCATGCAAGAGAGTCTGTGAGACTCTTATCTCCAATTAACCACCAGAAAACCCAAAGTGGAGCTGTGGCTCAGAGAAGTAGAGCACTAGCCTTGAACAGAAAAGCTGCAGGGCAGCACTCAGGCCCTGCATTCAAGCCCCATGACCAAAACAAAACAAAACAAAATGTAAGATTTTGTGCCTGAGGTGTATTTTCTCACTCAGTCCTCACAACAATGTTGTGCAAAAGGAGAACATTTTGCAGAGAGAAGTGAAGGCTAGTATGCAGATTTGCCTAAATGGTAGGTAGAGTAAACTTACAGTCTTCTCCTCATTGGGAGGGTCTTTCCCATCTTGTGGTGCTGCTCTTAAGGTGTTCAGCCTTACGGATTTTCCTATGATGGGTTAATGGATGTGAGTGTAAAGTCTTTCTTTTCATTTAGATTAATTATGTCAATAAATGAATTCTGAGACCACAAGGATGAGCCAGGCTCTGCAACAAGATATGAAAAGAAATGAGAAACTGCTTCTCGACTTCATTCTAATTGCCTAAATAGCCATATTACATCTTCAAGTGAGATTTCCAATCACAGGTTGGAACAACTTCTTGAAAGAAAAGAAGTTGAGAGAAATTTGCACATCTTAGCTAGAAGAACCTCATGCATTCCTTATATTCCAACCAACAGTAGTAATAAAAACTCCTCAACTAGACTGAAGTAGAGAGGTGTTTTAAAGGACAATTTTACCAGTTATTTGGTAATAAGATCACCAATGGGATCCAGTTAATTATCAATGGCCAATGATTTTAATCAATCATGGCAATGTAATGGGACATCTATAAAACGTCTAAATTACAGGGTTGGAGAGCTTTTGGATTGGTGAATCCATCAAGAGGGTAGGAAGTTAGCATACCTAGAAGAGGGCATGAACTCTCTTCCTGCATTCATTGCTCAATGTATCTCTTCTGTTTGGCCTCTCGAACCACTCCAACAAATTAAGATACCTGAACATGAGTCAGAGGTACTCCCTGTTCATAGTTGGCATGTCAGCTGGGACTTGTGATTAGTGTCTGAAGTGGGACCAGTCATGTGAGACTGAGGCTTTTACAATTATGGGATCTCTTGCTAACACCCCATAGATCTTATCAAAATGTAACTGAATTATAGGATACTTGGTATCTGCAGAGTGGAATTTCTTGTTGGTATGGAAAACTCCGCACATTTGATGTCAGAAGAACTGTGAGTAAAACTATGTCACAATGATGTGGCCAAATTGAAATCCAAGTTGTCTGAATATAGTATGTTTTTAATAACTGTGCTATTGTTCTTCATCTAACCTTCCCTAAAGGGTAAGCAGTATAAACATATATTTTTTCTTTTGATATGGTGGCAGTTCTGGTTTTCTTTTTTTTATTTTTTCCCTGATTTTCTGAATAAAGAACTAATATGCTTGTCAGCCCCCAAAAAGGCTAAGACCATGACTTAATTGTTAAAAGATCTTGTGGCCATTGGATTTCAGGATTTACCTTGAGAAAGATCATCCTTCAGTTGGACACTTTTGATGTTTTGTTAAATGGCAATTCCTTTGTATAATCACTTAAAGATAATAAAACAATTAAAAGAAAACACCTAACTTGGATAAAACTAGTCATCTGTACTTGGGGTTTGTTTGTTGAGTCCTAAAGAATGAAATGCGATTAGCCAAGTGATAAATATTATCATTTTAAGTCATGTTATTCCTTAAACTCCATGCCTCCTCTCTCTTTCCTTCCTTCCTTCCTTCCTTCCTTCCTTCCTTCCTTCCTTCCTTCCTTCCTTTCTCTCTCTTCCTTCCTTCCTTCCTTTCTTTCTCTCTCTCTCTTTTCTTCCTTCCTTCCTTCCTTCCTTCCTTCCTTCCTTCCTTCCTTCCTTTCTCTCTCTTCCTTCCTTCCTTCCTTTCTTTCTTTCTCTCTCTCTTTTCTTCCTTCCTTCCTTCCTTCTTTCTTTCTTTCTTTCTTTCTTTCTTTCTTTCTTTCTTTCTTTCTTTCTTTCTTTCTTTCTTCCTTCCTTCCTTCCTTCCTTCCTTCCTTCCTTCCTTTCTTTCTTTCTTTCTTTCTTTCTTTCTTTCTTTCTTTCTTTCTTTCTTTCTTTCTTTCTTTCTTCCTTTCTTCCTTTCTTCCTTTCTTTCCTTTCGTCCTTAGGCTTGAATGCAGGGCCTCGGTGCTATCTCTGAGTTCTTTTTGCTCAGGGCTAGCATTCTACCACTTGAGCCACAGCTTCACTTCCAGCTTTTTTGGAGATAAGAGTGTCATGACCTTTCCTGTCCAGGTTGGCTTTGAACCATGACTCTCAAATTTCAGCTTCCTGAGTAGCTAGGAGGCTGGCTACTTCATGTCTTCATGTCTTGAGGCAGTCATCCATTTCCTGCACTTGCTTTTCATCTGGTTCTCTCTGAACTTATGTTCCACTTTGAGCTCAGTGGAATGTCTTTTTGTGCCAGTTTTGTGCCAGTCCTGGGGTTTTGAAAACAGAGTCTGGGTGCTGTCCCTGAGCTTTTCTGCTCAAAGCTAGCACTTTACCACCTGAGCCATAGCTCTATTCCCAGCTTGTTGGTGGTTAGTTGGAGATAAGGGTCTTAAGTACTTTCTTGCCTGGGCTGGCTTCCAACTTAGATCCTCAGGTCTCAGCCTCTTGAGAAGCTAGGATTACAGGGGTGAGCTACTGGTGCCTAGTGCATTTAGCTTTCTTGCAACACCTGGACATTCTTGCACTGGACTGGACATAGTTTCTTTTTAGAAATGCTAGGTGTTGTATTTGGTAATAACCCTCAAGGATGTGTGTGTGTGTGTGTTTGTGTGTGTGTGTGTGTGTGTGTGTGTGTGTGTGTGTGTGTGTGTGTGTGTGTGTGTGTGTGTATTTGCATGTTTGGGCAAGGAGGGCCACAAAAGTCTTACAATGTGTTCAGATCATGACCAAGAAGAACTCTCCATGAGCAGGCCAGTTGCACGCAGCCTAATCAACACTTCGGTGAGGAAGTTAGCCACCTTTCTCCTAGCTGACTGCTTCGCCTGGTGGTGGTAAGGCTGTCAAGCCTCATTACTGGAAAGTTCATCCTGTTAGATTTCCACTTAGAGCAGGAGGAAGTGTTAAGAAATTGCTCAGGCTCTGTGGCTATTATGACAGAAATTTAGACAATGACATCCAAAGTGGTGGTCAAGGATTTTTGTGTATAGCTTTGTTTAAAAATGTGAACATTCATCAAGAGCCTAAGAAATCAACCGTATGTGCACATGACTAGATTAGAGGCAGCAGATTTCGTCTTGGCTGAATAATGAAGTAAAGTTGACATGAATTCCAGGGTTGAAACAAAAGTGAAAACTAGTGATATGGGCAAAGACTTGAAAGATAATCTATGATTGATGCTCATCATGTTGTGATGAATTCATAAATAAACCTGCAAGTTGCAGGGAAGGCAGAAAGGTCTTGCTTTTTCCCTCATGAAGTCTTATGTGGGCTAGGCAATTCTTTGGGCAACGTTTTTCTTTCTTTTTTCTTTTTGGCTGTCGTGGGGCTTAAACTCTGGGCCTGTGCACTGTGCTGCAGCTCTTCAACTCAAGGGGAGCCACAGTGCCACTTCCTGGGCAACATTTTTCCTGTCTTGTTAGGTTGCCATCTGAACAGGGCTTTCCCGGGTTGTCAAGGTGAAAGACTAGAGGTCAGATCTCTATGCTGGGGGCTCAGAGATCATTTCTACAAACATTTCCCTGACCATGATGAGTCACAGGGCCCACATCACTGGAAGGTATGGGTGAGCACAAAGCAGGCCAGTGCACATGGTCAGAGTGGAGTCCGGGGCATAGGTAGCCTGATGCTGTGGTTAGTCCCTGGATGATACACTTCCCAGGAAATCAGGTATGGCCCACCACCTTGGAACAATGACATATAGCATATACCAATGCCCATATAGCACTGGGATCACCTGCACACAGGGAGATGGACAGACTCCCCTATCTTCAGTTTCTGGCCGAGTGTCTACTTGATATATATTGATCCTAATATGATCTTAATACACTTTTTATACATTATCCTCTTTTGATATTCCCTTGGCTATTGGCCCTGGCTTAGTTGAACCAACTGCTGGCTGTTTAGGTTAAGGGTCCTTGCTCTAATTTGATCCAATTCTCTAATACCTTGACAGCCACCCAGCATTGCAATGGTGGCCTGGCTCTAGGCTGGCTCATTTCTGATCCCCAAAGTGGCATGGCACAGGCAGTAAGGGCATAGTGAGGTAATCAAGACATGCTTTCGTAGACATCTCCATGCCCTCCTTTCTTATTTTATTTTTTTTAAAATTCTTTAAGTAGTTGTATAAGGGGTTTCAATTCAACATACCAATTTATGAGTACAATATATCTTGATCGGTGCCCTCTCTTTTGTGGCCACTGTGGTACACATGCCTGCACAGTGGCTATACGGCTGACAGGCCTCTGTCCTCACTCCTCAGTACAGGGCAGGGGTGGAGAGAGTTGCTTTAAGAGATAGATCACCTGGGTCAAATCATGTCTCTACCACCAGTAGAGACCCTGAACAAATAGATATAATACTTTTGGATATAATCAGTTGTTGTGATGCTTAAGTGATTGAATACAGTCATAAAATTTAATATAGTGCCTAGTAGGTGGAAAGTGATGGAAAGACATTAGCTGTGTTTGCTTTCCCCACCTCCCTTCAAGACTCACTGCACATGTATTTGCAGTTTCCTTGTCTGCTTCTTTTCTGGGTTCCTCCAGTACTCAGTGAATGACTCTGCTTGAACACTTATCACATTCCATCCTAATTACTGATGTTCCATTCTTCTCTCCCAGCGTTACTCAGGATGATGGGTTGTTCACCATTTACTTGTCTTTGTCAGAGCATCTGACATGTGAAATAGATGAGCAAGTGTTGTCTGAATGGGTGGGAGGGCCCAAGGTGGTAGAAACAGCTATACTTCACCAGTATGTAATTCTCTCCTTTCTGGGCACATAGCAAAGCTGTTTCCCCAGCTCTCTCAGCATTTAGATGAACCATACCATAGCATTCTGGCAACTAGAGAGTATGTAGAAATGAAGGTGTGCATGGTATACAGCACACTTATTGCACATTTTCTCTTTTTAAAAAATTTTTCTTGTTGGTCATGGGGCTTGAACTCTGGGCTTGGGCACTGTCCCTCAGCTCTTCAGCTCAAGGCTAGCGCTCTACCACTTAAGCCACAGCGCCTTTCGGCTTTTTCTGCCTATGTGGTGCTGAGGAATCAAATCCAGGGCCCCATGCATGCAAGGCAAGCACTCTACCACTGAGATACCTTCCCAGCCCCTTATTGAACATTGTCAATAAACTCTTTTTTCCTCCCTTCTATTCAATGGGCTAGAAGATAGAAAGAACTAGATTCTTGAGTCACCACTTGGAGAACAGATTGGGACTTTTAAACTTAACAGTTTTTGCAATCTAAACCTATTTTCTATAGCAGGTACTTCCTTGGCTAATAAAATCAGATCTGGGCCTAGTAAATACTTGCTGCAGGCTTTGTAGCGTGGTACAACTCAATCCACAGACCCAAGACTGCTGAGACTAGAATAGTTTATGGACCAGCCCCTATGAGAGGCAGGGCTACATAGAAGCACCAAGCTCAAGGTAATACCGGGGAGGGAAGGCGGAGGAGGAGGATGAATGCCAATCAATAACCTGTGTTGTACCTGTGATTGTGTCCTCTCTTTCTGGCTCCACTGTAAGCAGCCTCTGAGTAGAGAAAAAGCTGCCTTTCACATCACAAAGCATCCTCCTGTGTACCCAGTACAGTCCTTTTTAGAATTTGGGTTCCTTTATAGGTACCTATTATCCTAATAAATGGAACTGTTTGAAACACAAAGGCATTTATTTCCCTTTTCAGTTAATTTTTTTATAGCTCTAGTGAAAAAAATTATGTTTTTACTTGCCTAATGTGATTTTTAAAAAAGATAGTTTATTCTTGGGTTTAATTTTGTTTTCATTTTCTGAAAATCACTTTAATTCACAGGAGTTTCATTCGTTTAATGGCTTTGCTCGCACACAGTTAATGGTTAAGCATTTGATCAAAGGTTCCTCTTTGTGTCTTCACAAACTCAACTGGAGAAGCTGTTTGATGGGGAAATCCTCTATGTGTAGCAAACGCTCTTTCATCTGTCCTAATTGAATGGAAATGGGAAAACCAATCTGAATCGCTGAAATTAAATTGCAGATGACTTTTTAAGGAGGTTCTGGTGTCATTTCAGGTTGTTCCAACTAAATTAAGGCAAGTGTAGACTAACAAATGATTTTAGGTTATCTACTTTCTTTAATTGCCTAGCAGTTGGCATCTGTATTGGTATCTTTCTAGGTTCATGTCCATTTCTTTATCTAGCTTGTAAAATTCTTTTGTGTTCTTGAAAAAAATTTTGACTTTAACTCTTTTTGTGCTGGTACTGAGGCTTGAACTTATGGCCTTGTGCTTTCACTTTTTTTTTTTTTTTTTGCTCAAGGCTGGTGTTCTTCTATCTGAGCCACACCTCTACTTCTGGCTTTTAGTCTTACACTTTTCTGCTGGACCTAAGACCTCAGCCTCCTGAGAAGCGAGGATTATAGGCGTAAGCCAGTAGCATCTGACTGACCTCAATTCTTCTAAGCTTCTTTTTGTATCTTTGTATAATATATTATGAAGAAGGATGTTAGCAAAGGTAAATCCTATCATGGTCTCTGTATTTTCAAGGTCTCTGTATTTTCTTGGTCTCTGTAGTTTCAAGGCTTTCATATTTAAAGTCGGATGCTAATTTACTCCTTGATTTCCTAATTATTCATGTTTTCAATGCTCTAAGGAAGAGTTTTTGGATTGGATTATAGGTGCTTTTCTGGAAAGCACCTGGCAGTTCTGGAAAGGAAAACTGGCCCTTTTGAAGATTTCAGTTCTTTCCTAGAAAGCAGACTGGGATTTGTGCTTTTCAGCCTTTGGTGATATTCTGTCATATCCAGAGTACTGCTGTGCCTTCTGGGTACCCACTCCCTCCCTCCTCCTTCCCTCCTCCTCTTTCTTCCTCCTTTCTCTCTCATCTCTGTCTACAGGTATGTTCTAATCTGGATCTTAAATGTTCCCCCAAGTCCCATGTTCTTGCAGTCTTTAGGTGACACAAAACAAAATCACATTATATTAAGCCTCTTAGCCTTGGCCATTTGTTATTTAGCATTATTATAGTTAATACTGAACACAAATTCAGTACAACTACCACTATTGATAATCTTTATTGTTTTATTAGGGAATACAATGACAAGGAATATATGATCACAGTCTTCAGCAAACAGAGTTTGGGAACAATATAGAAACAATATAGATAATTATACTTGATGGATAAAGGAAGATTAGATAGATTTTTGAGTGTTTTTTTCAATTGGATTTGCCTGCAGATAGTATTCAAATAATAGCATTCTCTCTCTATATGGAAGGGACTAAATGTAGGAGGAGAGATCTAGTATCAGGGGTGGATTGCCTATATTTACTGTTTGCATAAGATTGTGTCAGATCCTCAGAATTTGAGGCCAGGAGTCTGTGGTTCATGCCTGTAATCCTAGCTACTCAGAAGGCTGAGATCTGAGGATTGTGGTTCAAAGCCACCTTGGGCAGGAAAGCCTGTGAGACTCCTATCTCCAGTTAACTACCCAAAAAACAGGAAGTGGAGAGGTGGCTCAAATGGTAGAGTGCTAGCCTTGAGCACGAAAGCTTAGGAAAAGTGCCAAGGCAGACTGGCATTAAGACAACAACAACAACAACAACAACAACAACAACAACAACAAACCAAACCCCAAACAATCTGAGAGCTTTTTGGAAAGTGAACCTTCTTTAATAGTCCTAAAGATGCTTTCAGGTATAGCTATGTTGCACCCTTTCAGGCTCAACCTGCCAGGGAGACCTAAATGTTAAAGATTTCTTAATGCCACACTTCATGTTGAGAAAAACAACTGCAACAACAAAGAAACAGGAGCCTCCCTGCAGTCCTAAACCCTTTTGGTAGTTGATGGCTTGTTTCCTGAATGCTGCCTAGTTTGAACCTCCCACTGGCTCTGTGGCGATGGCAGAGAGTTCTCTTTCATTTCCCAGTGCACATCCCCACACAGAAGGAAAAGCTCACTAACTCTAATGACCCAACTCTGGAGGCACACAATTCATTCTTGCCTTACCTCTGGGACCTTGGAGCTCTCTTAGGATTCTCCATTTGTTCTGGGGTCCCTTGAGGATGTCTCACTTGGGCTTAGGAGCCAGGCCTGAGATATTCTGCCACTGGGAACTGGGTGTGCTGGAAAATCACTCCCTACTCTTATCTAGGTGGATGGATGGGCTGCTCCCAGTGATACCACAGGAAGTGATATGGAACCATCTATCCTTTTCCTTTGATTAGATCCATGCTCCTAATACCTGATTTCTAGCTAAGAGCCACCATCAACGTCTGTGGGGAGTTATCTGGCTGGAGGGCTGAGTGTCACCCTCACTGGATATACTCAGGTCACAGCTTTGAAGGTACTAGTGTATCTTCGCATGTGCATACACCCTCCTTCCCCTGCCCCCCAGATACTGGGACTCTGAAAAATGAAGTAACATGTTCTAAATCATCCTATTTATTTATTTATTTATTTTTATAAACTGGGGTATCCTATGTGGGACTTTGGTCTCTAAATCGAATCCTCCATCCTCTGTCTTAACCTGATTAAAACAAACAAACAAACAACAATTCTATAAAAGAATGGGTTGGAGGTGTGGAACCATCTGGCAGGATTTTGAGCCAGGGCTACAGTGGCAACTCTACCTTTTGCCTCTTTCTGTGGTGCCTAGCCCTGGGAACCACCAGGGCAGCTGGGTGAATAGGAGGGCTTTTTGAGAGGACAGCTTCGAAGTCTTCTCCCAGTGTGAGTGGTGTCAGTGTTTTCATTATTTTTGCCTGCGGTTTGTAACTTGTCATAAGAATTTGTTCCGGCTTAATGGAGGGCCTCACAGTGGAGTGAGAGGAGGAAGTGTTGTGGCCTCTCCAAATGCCTTTTATAAGATGCCTGCACACTGGGAGCCTGTTGGATCCAGCTGGGAACAGTAGCACTTGGGAAGGGGAGGCCACCAGACAGTTCCCTCTTGGCCTCCAACTTGCAACTGTCTTAAAACTCTCTTGGGAAGTAGGAGCCATCAGTAGTAGTAGTACTAGTAGTAGTAGTAGTAGTAGTAGTAGTAGTAGTAGTAGTAGTAGTAGTAGTTGTTGTTGTTGTTGTTGTTGTTGTTGTTGTTGTTGTTGTTGTTGTTGTTCTTCTTCTTCTTCTTCTTCTTCTTCTTCTTCTTCTTCTTCTTCTTCTTCTTCTTCTTCTTCTTCTTTTTCTTCTTCTTCTTCCTCTTCTCCTTCTCCTTCTTCTCCTTCTTCTCCTTCTTCTCCTTCTTCTATTCCTCCTCCTCCACCTCCTCCTCCTCCTCCTCCTCCTCCTCCTCCTCCTCCTCCTCTTCCTCCTCCTCCTCCTCCTTCTTCTTCTTCTTCTTCTTCTTCTTCTTCTTCTTCTTCTTCTTCTTCTTCTTCTTCTTCTTCTTCTTCTTCTTCTTCTTCTTCTTCTTCTTCTTCTTCTCCTTCTTCTTCTCCTTCTTCTTCTTCTTCTTTCTTCTTCTTTGCTTTTTAAAAATATATCTTTTCCTTGGGGTTGTGTTAGCTAAAAGCATGTAGGCCCCTGGGCAGTATGCATGGAGGAGTCCCTTTCTCAGCTCTCTGAGAGAAGGGTTTCCATACTTTGGGTTGATTCTCAGCTTCTGTGGACCTTTGAAAGACTTCCTTTACCTAATCATATCAACCTTGCATCCAGGTTCGCTCTTTTCCTATTCTAATTGGAAGCATTAATTCACATTCAAGTATTAATGGGGGTGCAGTGTCCTTATTAGAAAACCATGTCACATTTTCTCAAGGACTTCATTGCCTCCATGCAAAGCCTTCTCTGACTACTCAGAAGAATCCTCCTCTTCCTCTGATTGTAGGGTCTCACACACTGATGAGCAGAACTACTTAGAGAACTTGTAAGTATGCAGATTCCCATGCCTACCCCAAGGAGTTAGGCCCACATGTGGATGAAACAGTGGAAGTGTGTTCTTAAGCCAGCCGGGAAGTGAGCAGTGAATGCCATATATCTTTCTCAGCTTCATTCTTCTATGCTTGAGATTTTTCTATTAAAATTTCCAACAAACATGCATTCAATACTTGCTATCTGGAAGGCTTTAGGCTTGGGCCAGGACCTACTCTGTATTCTAGGGGAGGAAACAGGACACTACCACCACCACCAATAATGACAATAGCCATAGGGTCCAGGAGAAGACTTAGACAGTACTACTCAAAGAGTGGTCCCTGAGCATGTGTCACAATAGCTGGAAGCTATAGAAGGTATGTAGACATACACATTTCCATCCAGAGCCTCTGCCTCAGAGAGTCAGTTAACCTGTGAGTCCCCTTTGTTCTCTGCTCAGACCTCAGGCTGCTTCTTACTGACTTGGTGATCTAGAAAGGAGCTAGAAGGTGAAATTTACTCATAATTCCACCATGCAGAGATAACCAACTTTACCATTGGGTGTGCATTCTTTCAGACTTGTTTCTATGTGCCAAAGATAGCAAAATCTATTATATTGTGATACTGTTTTTAAAATTTCCTTTTTTCCTCACTCAGCAATAATGATGAACTGCTGGGTGCTGGTGGCTCATGCCTGTAATCCTAGCTGCTCAGGAGGCT